>NW_005058616.1:0-1819 GCF_000277835.1 Geospiza fortis
AAAAAAAATTAAAAATATATTCTCAAATGGGCATGCTTAGACACAGACTTGTCGTTACTGGAGATGTCAAGTATTAAGCTTCTGTTTCTAGGTAGTTATGTGCTTCATGGTGCAATTTATTTTTTTCAAGACTTGACTAGTTTTCCCTGCTGACTATAAAGGGAACTTTTTGGTAATAAATTAGTCTGGCTGCATTTTGAATGACAAATGAATTACACTTGCACAAGTTTTATGTTTATAAAATGCCTGATCAGTACTCAGGCATGCTTATTGCACTCAGTGTTTCACAAAGATTATATTGACATTTACAAGTGGCATGTGAAGTATTCAGAGCAGCAAGAAAAACAACACTGCATAAGTTTTGGAAGTCAAGAAGGAAGGCAAATTACCTCTTCTCAAGCACCTGGATGCTTAAAACTTCCAGATGCTTTGCCTCATTCAGCCAGTTATTTCTGAGAGGTGGCCACAAAAGTCATGTTGTGTATCACCTCTGTGGAATACGGTTGCTTCAACACCTCTGGATATAAAGACCTGATGTCTAGGGCTGCAGGTGGGTTTTTTCACAATATTGTGTCTGTGAAGTTAACTACAAGTTCCCAGCTGTTCAAAACTTTGATCCAGCATCTATGTAGAATTCCTGGTACATCTAAGTTTCTTCAAGTGTTGGTTTCATGAGCAAATGACCTCTTTGTAATCACATGTAATAGAAACCTGAAGTCTTCTAAACATTTTAGTTTTGGATGTGAGGAGTTTTGTAATGACAAATTCTGCCCCTGCTCAGCCTTATCTCATCAAAAGTGGATGTGGATTTCTTGATTGCTATTTTAGTCTTTATTTTGTATATATTTTATCTCCTTTTTAATTGTGTGAGGTCAGTAATTACAGTGATTATTTGGTTTGTTGAGTCTGGTCTAGAAGTATTCTTTCTGAAGACAAACATCAAACAAAAAGAGAGGGAAAGCATAGTGGATTCCAACTAACATTCAAATATATGATAAATGATTGACGTACAGTCTATCGCTTTCATTGGTGTCTTCTGTTATTTGGGGTGGTCTGGGTTTTAAGTGTGCAGATTAGGCATATTTATTCATATTTAGCACTTGAACAAGTGGTCTGATCCTTTAGTACACTAGCAACCACAGTTCTCACCTCCAGTAATCAGTAACTGAGAGGTCCTCAGTATTTACTAATTTAAAACTTTATCTTTTCAGTCCAATTCTCAATTTTCAGCTGAAGGGAAAAGGTAATACATATATTTAACAAGACCTCTTATGGAAGCAAACATTGCAAACAGAACAGTGAGCAGTATGGTACTGTTAAGCCAGATACAGTCCTGTACATGAGACCTGTTATTTGAGTGGATTGCTTCCTGGTTTGTGCTATTAATCATGCGTATTTAATTGGTATAATCTCCTGCATTTTCCTATAAAAAGTCTTCTATTATGATGAACAGTCTTGAGAGACTTTTTGTACAGTATATATTACAGCAGCTTTTAATGTGTTTTGCTTTATTTCTTTTTAAAGAAAGCTAAGGGTTGTGAGTCACTCTTCCTATAAAGGAAGCTGTTACAACAGAATTAAACTGCATTAAGTAATGTTTTGTTTATGTCAGTGAGCCACCTCTGAGTGTCTGTCATCTGAAAACTGTTTCTGAAATCCTACTTGAAATGCTGCAGCAGTGGTCTTGAAGGCTGCTCTGAGCAGTGCACAGCTGAATAGGCAGGGCATGGTGAGGGAGGTGTTATTTATTTATGATTTCAGTTAAAGGCTTTGAAATGCTTGCTCTCTTCATCTCTTTCAAGTCAGTTTGGGAAGCTCT
>NW_005058617.1:0-1819 GCF_000277835.1 Geospiza fortis
TTTTTTTTTTTTACTAATGCCTACCTGTTGTACTTATAGCATAAATAATTTGTTTGAATCATCAGGTGAGTGCAGTTAAGTTATAGTGAGTGAGGAAAATGGCAAAAACATGAATTAGGGTCCCTGTCCTTAAGTGTATTTCAGTTTGCATTTTGATAGCAGTTTAGAAATGTTATCGCCTGTTTTGTCACAGACATAATTCACATCTTTCTTCAGGCACTGTAAACAAGAGAAATGGTTTAATGGCTCCATAAAAGGCACTCTGTGCTGATAGCTGAGATTAGACCCTTTAGTAATGGATTTTTGTGTGTTGGGGGAAGGGGAGGGCTTGGCAGAAGTAAATGTACTGGAAAAGAATCTTGGAGAGACTCTGATGTATCTGAAGTGCCTGCTGCATTGCTGTATGCATCGAGAGATAGATTTAAAGTGTGACAGTGTTGCCTTTATCAGTACAGGGGCCTTTCCTTCTTACATTTGAAATTTTACCAAGTATTATCTTGATTCACCTCAGTCAGTCTAGTACCTGGAGTTGCAGTGGTATCAACTTAAGTATTTTTATGTCTTCTGTCTTTTCATCTTGCTATTGAGTCAAGTCCCCTATATTCAAGTATGTTCAAGAAATCTCTCAAAACTTACATTGGATAACCATTTTGCCTCAATTGATGATAAAAATTAGTGAGTTTATTTACAGAATTGTGTTTAGAAAATGATTTGAGAGCATAAATTTGAAAAACAGCTCAGAAACAGCGTGTTTAGGCCATGACTTACTGTTTATTTCTTTTCTCTTCAGGTACTCTAAGTCCTCAAATGTAATACACGTGAATATAGTATTACTTAGGAGACATCAGAGTTCACTATCAGGAGCAAGTGTGGTACAATATCAACTGCTGCCAATTGATTTTATACCATATAGTAAATGTTCTTGACCCACAAGTGTGGATAGGGCATCTTTGTCTCTTGGTCAGTTGAGTAACATTGCCTGCCATTAGCCAACATCCCTGAATTACCAGTTATATTTCATGGCTTTTTAAAGTATGTTTAAAACCATTCTTCCTCAGAAATAAGATTTTATCATGTGTTCTGGGCAGGAATCCGAAGTTTGAAAGTTAAAACGTTAGTTTTTGTTCAAAGGAGAAATGACTTGCCATTTCATATAGCATATTCCTAATTTCGTCTTCATCTTGAATAATCATCTCTTGAATTGAAAAATATTTTAAGCCATTGCTTAATGCAGTGCATTTCAAGACTTTCTCAAAAGAAGTAGATTCAGTTCTGTATGTACAGGGGTGGTACACTTCCTGTTTCTCAGGCTCTAAAATATCAGACTTCGCTGAGACAAACCAATTCCTCCTTTGACTTCAGAATTCTTAATAAAATTGTTCTTCATTTGAGTGGTGTAGTTCTTCATTCTTTGGGTGTTATTATGAACAAAATGTTCAGGGATTAGGCTGTTGACAGATAGCAAAGTAGAACAGCATTTCTGAGGGATGGATGGCACGTTCCACCCTGTGTTTTTGCATGTTACATGTGAGCTTACTATGTGGTGAAATCATTATGGTTTTGTATAAAATCTAGATCTGTACAGCAGCACATTATGTATAATATGCAAGCCCTTTTACACTGCAGATATAAATAGACATATTTATGCACAGAGAATATGCATACAGTAATGTATTATACCTTCATCAATTTGCTACAAATGGCAGCAGCCATGCTTGCCTTATATCTGTGTGTTGGCTTTGGAGATCCTCCAGACAGGATCTGTGGGGCAAGGGTCTGTTTCTGACACTGATAAGCCTGACTTTGCATGGTAGTTGAG
>NW_005058618.1:0-1818 GCF_000277835.1 Geospiza fortis
TTCTGAAATTGTGTGGTGGCATTCTGTGTGTCATGGCTGTCTCAACTGCGGTATGTGCTGGGACATTACACCCCATGAACTCCTGGGATGCTGCAAAACCTCATCAGGTTTTAACTGCTGGAGATTTTTCTCATGCCTTCTCTAGGTTTGGTGTTTTTTATTCCTCAAATTCAATGAAGGATCACTAAAATCTTGCTGTTTGCTTTCATCTCCAGAGTTCTTCCTTTCTTCTGTTGTTTGCTGAACGGATTAATGAGGTTGTTAACCTGCAGGTGAGACTTGTTTTTTTGAAAGGAGACTCAGGCTAGATAGGGGAGGAGCTGCTTGTTGATCTCTTCATCCTTGGTTGCTGATAAGCCTTGGAAGGGCAGGGGAGGATTGCTCCTCCCCAGGGAATGACTGAGCATGCACAGGTGAGGAGAGTTCTAGTGAGAAGTTGGAGAGGACAAAGAGTGGTATAGAGGATGTGAGAGGCAGGGAGAGAGCTGGAGAGGAGTAGGGAACTTCTGTGCAAAGGAGCTGCTGCTCTGTGTTGGAGATGGTAGAAGTTGTGAAGATCTGAAGGTTTGTTCCAGCCAGCGCTGCTGCATGATAAAGGATTATGGAGAAGTTTCAGTGTTCAGGAGCACCAGTCTAGGGTTGCAGGTTGGTTTCAAGTCTTTTTGTTCAGCGCCTTGCCCAGCAAATCCAAAATTACTCTTTTTGAGGCTTTTATTTTTGCCTTATTTTGGTTTTCCTAATTTTCTTTAAGTGCTAATGTCAGGAATTCTAAGTGTTTGGTACCGAAGTGCTTGCTTTTAAAAAAAGTTAGGTGATTTTCTCTTTCTAAATTATGTAAGATGTGATCATCGTTCATGTGGATCCAGCTTTTTTTGTCTTAAATTGCATTGGTACTTCAGGAACTGTGATCTCTTTCCAGTTAGGCAAAAAAGCCTGGGTGGGAACATAAAGTAAAACTGAACTGTGTGTGCATAAAGATCAATGTATTGTATCCAAAAAACGTGAATATTTTGCTGTGCACATAGCTCAGATTTCTTGGCGCAAGCAAGTAAACTTATTTTCTAGACAAGTCCAGGTCTTATAAAAACAAAACCAAAAACAACCCAGCAGGGGGAAACAAAATTCTTTCCCATCCCCCTTTTGGGAAAACAAACAGGTCAACCCACTGGAATGTATGGAAGTAGTCAAGTTAATGACATACAAACCTTAGCTCTGCCTCTATGCCTTTGCAGTAGTAGAAAATCCAATTATTGCTCTTTTTGCCCCCCAAAAAACCCCTAATCTTTCAGGAAACAGCTCATGATTTAGGGGCAGCCTGATGGGCAGAAGGTGCCTATTGACTCAGGCTTTGTCAAAGGTAGATAATGTGTGGTTGCTCATGTGTCAGTGAAAACATGGGCTGTGAGGTGTGCTGTACAAAGCTGATGTGCACCCTGTGTGCTCTGACAGCAGTGCACAAGCCAGGAGAAGCTTTTACCTAATCAGAAAATGTTATGTTTGAAGTTGTTCTGGAAAAGGCTTTCTTTTAGCACTTGAGAAGGACTCATCCCCTTGTCTGTGCTGTTTGTCCAGCTGTGTCTGCCTCCAGGTTCTTCTGAACAGGCACCAGGAGGACAGTGTGGTCTCAGGAGTTTCTTGCTAAAATAATTTGTTTATGAGCAAGGACATGACTGAAGCATCACAACAGTAATATGCTTTTTCTTATAGTGAAAAAAATTAGTTTACCCAATTAGGATTTCAGACCTTCTTTAAATCTTGTCTACCTACCAAACTCAGGTGAATACCATTAACATACTAGAGTTTTAGAAGATGTGTATG
>NW_005058619.1:0-1818 GCF_000277835.1 Geospiza fortis
CCCCTCATGAGGAAGTTGTAGAATGTGGTAAGGTCTCCCCTCAGTCTCCTCTTCCCTAGGCTGAATAGACCAACTGACCTCAGCCATTAAAGGACAGCCCCAAAGTTCAACACAAGAACTAAACAAAGTCCCTTCACCTTCAGTAGGGATGAAGCATCACCCTTGAGTTCGGCACCTGTTCCCTGTAGAGCGGCACAGTGTTTTTAATGAAGACCTAAGGCTTCAGAACCAGCTAGAAAACTGACCTGCCCATACACTGACTTCATACTTGTATCCAACAGCTGGATGAGAGAGAGCCCTTTAGAACAAAAGCCTAAGGGCTTGCAGCATAGTCAAAAATTATCTGTAGTTCTGCCTCCAGCATAAGCTCTGGCATGTTTCTTGCCCCAATATTAAATGATCAAGCTGAGGGTCTGTGTAATAGGATGGAATTGCAGCACATTTAGATCTCCTCATGTGGCTTTGTAATTCAGCTGCTCCACACAACGGACTAAAAAAAGCAAATTACAAATAAAATTTAGTACTATAACATTATCAAAGACATCATGTGCCAGATGAGTATGCTGTATGACATTAAACATACTGCTCAGCTCCTGGCAGCAGAGTTGCCTGTGTCTGGTTCATAACTGGTGGTTTCCTGCACCAGTGATACTTGCTCCTCAAAAGTGGAAGAGCAGGCAACCATGTTGGTAAAGTTTTACTGGAAATGCAGTGCCTGTTCAGAAAGCACCACAGCTCACACAGCATAAAAAAATTCTGACACAAGGAGACATTACAAAATAGTTCTTCTAGCTTCATGAAAATGCTGGGCTATTTCTGCCCACAGCTTAGCCACATCATTATTTTCTGACAAAAACATATTAAATTAATTTCTGATGTTCCTAAGTTGTTATTCTAAGCTGGAGCAGCCAAATGCTAATAGTTTATGCAAATAGCTAGGTAATACAAGCTATTCCTGACACAAATGACCTGGTAAATATGCAGGACAGTTATTCAAGTCCTATTTGCAATAGAAAGGGGCATGACTTTCACAATGCAAGAATAATAAGAGTAAAAAAACCTGAAGGTTTAAGGAGGGTATAAGGACAGAACACAAAGGGCAATAACTGTATTATCATAAGTCATACTGAGACAGTTCTGTAACAATCATCTTGAAAGTATAACCCAAAGAGTGTACTGATAAATTTTATGTAGATATCATACACACACTGTCTATGTTAGCTTTGTTTACCTGAATTATACAAATTCCAGCTTCCCCTGTGCATACATATTTCAATTCAATTTTCATTGAATGTGTTCTGCATTACATGCTTTGAGAACCAGAATTCTCTTTCTTCCCAAAAAAGAAGATTTTTCAAAAACTTCTGTCTGCAGCGAAGAAAGCAGTCTCTGCACACACAATTCTGCTCAGCTTTGCCAACCAAATGCAACTTTCACATCACAATCCCCACTGTGGTCACCTGCAGAGCAAGGGCTGCCCACAGTGACCAGCCCCATGCTTTGGTCAATGGAAAACTGATGCCCATCAGAGCAAAGCTGGGACCCCTGTGCCCATTCTGTCTGTGACCTGATCGAGATGCTCAGGCTCCCAAAGATTAAGTGAAACTACTTGTGCCATCTGCCCTTCTGCAGATCAGCCGGGCTTCCCAAAACACAGTGCTTTGCTCAGCTTTGCATAAATCAGTAGATGTCAATACCATTCACATGGCATATAATGAATCCTGAGGGGACAGTCTTCCTTTTCTACATTTTGTGGGAAAATTCCTTGTTGGCTTTAGATCTGTTTAAGGGCAGAGGATCTGTCCCTATACAGCACAA
>NW_005058620.1:0-1818 GCF_000277835.1 Geospiza fortis
TAATAATAATAATAATAATAATGAAGGCAACAAAACCAGACCAGAATTGAAGATATTTTTAAAGTACTTACCCAGCATCAGTGCTGTTGCCACACAGTAACACATCTTCTGTACCATTTTTTATGAAATAGTTCACTGCAACAGAAATAGAAAATGGCTTTTTAATAAACACATTCTGGGAATGATAACATTCAAAAATATCATCCACCAACCAGCATATTCAATTGGGACAGCAACTGAGAGATGAATGGCATGCTTTTGCTTTGTTTTGCTACTTTTAACTTCTATGAATTGAAAAAATAAATATATGTTTTCAAATCTCTGCAAGCACTTGCTGTTTGTGTTCCAAATCAGACCTGTTGAATAAGGTGATGATGGGCTGTGGGCAATGTTTTTAGGAAATTCTATTCAGCCATGTCTCTCTGCTCAAACCAAGAACATTGTTACTAAATTCTGTAAATGTAATGAAACCAAACCATATGCTAGCCTGTAACTTTTAGTCTCTACACTGATGAGACACATATTAATCGAAGTTTGTGGCAGAAATTACTGACTCATAGGTTAAAAACATAACCAGCTATAACTCAGAATGTAACAATATTAACAAAGCAGCCCACTCCCTCAGTCTGGAGGATTCTGCTCAGCATAGGAAACACACAGTATAAAGCAAAAGAAACAAAAATGCACCCTGTAAAAGATCAAACAAATAAGGAAGCATTCACAAAGACAAATATTTATCACTGTAGTCATCTGTAATGGCAATAAAGAGAGACAGAAACTTCTCAAGGGAGCCTCAGAAGAGCAAGCTAAATTTAAGTGCTGTGGATCATTCCCAGGTTGACTCTCAATAAGGCTTAAGGAAATTAGCATCTCCAGGCTAATGAGAGACTTTGCATATACACTTCTTCTCTCCCCAGCCAACCAAGTCTAACAAGCAGACTAACAGAACAGGAGGCCAATTTCTTCTCAAAAGGATAAGCAAAGTCAGTGTTCCAGACGGAGTGTGAAGAAAAGGTGTTCCAAGGAGTATTTCTAAAGCCTGGCTGGTGGCAGGGAAGAACAGATAAAAGCATTGCTCTAGAAACATAAAAAATGCAAAACAGAGGTGTGCAGCTCACTGAGGAGGGGTAAATAATCTGGTGTGCTTTGCTGCAGCAGAGAGGACGTGATTCCCTCTTGGCCAAGGGATGATGGTGGCAGCCTTGCCTGGTGAGGCTCTGTGAGCAGAGGGGCCTCTGCAGATGCTGCTCACAAGAGGTTCCCCAGTCCAGGCTAACCCTCTGCTGTGAAATGTTTTAAAAATCAAGAGTGACAGCTTATCCAGGCAGGCTATGCAGAGAATGCTCAGTGGCTCAAGCGCTGAACAGATGTGCTGTGGCTTTCTCAGTAAGCTGCGAGCAGTGGAAAAGCCCAGCTCTGCTGCATGCCAAGAGGGAATTACTGCCCAGGAGCTTGTGGTTACAGGGGCACGTGATGGTGTTCACAAGTTATCAGAGCACAGATCCTGCTCACACTGGATGCTTTTCCACTTTGTCTGGTCATGTGGGATTTTTACAGAAACACCTTGTGTGACAGCAGCACTTGGGACTGGGTATGGTTGAGGATTGGTGATCAATCACCACAAAACAGAGAAAGATGCCACATCTGCATCACCTTTCACCCTCCAGTTCTGCTGGGCAAGGACTTGTGCTTTTCTCAGGACAGGTGGCATTTTATTTGGGACACACAGAGTCAGTGACACAAATACACCAGACTACTTTCTCTCTAAGTTAGATGGTCATCAAGGTTCTATCCAACACAAACCATTCTATGATTCCA
>NW_005058621.1:0-1818 GCF_000277835.1 Geospiza fortis
TCCCTGCCCTGGTCCTGCTGGCCACAACATTTGTGATGCAGAATGCTATAGATATGTGTAAGTTTTTTGTGTCTCCCTTCATCATCTCCTTCATAGTAGTTCTATTTGTCATACTGTCTTTGAAATCTAGACTTTAAGCTGCCTCAGCTTTTCATAGCCATCTAACATGATCAAGCTATCTAAAATACTTAATATATCTCATAGTAGAGACATGCACTGCTTTGCATGGAAGCTCATAACTATTCCCATGGGACAGCAAACTAATATAGATTAATCTTGCACCTGTATTAAAAAAAAAGAAAAAAAATCAGCTGAAAAATATGGAAATATGTGCAGAAAGAGAAAAAGAGGTTATGCTTTCCTGCTATGTCATACTCAGTTTTTTGTTCTGTTCATAACCAACTGCAGATCCAGTGCAGAACTTTAATCAAGCTAACCTTGGTGCATTTTGAGATATTTCTTAACATTTTTTAAGATCCTGCTTCTTTTATTGTGAAAGGTTGTAAGGATATTATGATGCTTGAAAAATACAGGACTTTTACAAAAAATGTAGCAATTAGACAATATACATTTTTTTAGAAAGCTACATTTTTTAAATATTCACTATATATCCTCATCTTTCCTAGGGGCACAATGTGTATTTCCATCAGGTTTGCCGTTTGAGTGCTCTGTCACAAATATGGAGAAGCACTCTTTACTGGAGCACCTGTATGACAGAGAAAGAGCTGGATCTCTGTGAATCTGCATGCTCCTGCCAGAATGCATTATCCATAGTGCTCCAAGGGAGCTCCTTGTATAAGTAGTGTTTGCATAAACGGAAAAAACAAAGGCTAAAACTTAAGAGAAATACAAGAATTTGGATTTTAATGTTGTAACCATGTTACAAAGGTTCGAACTTGTAATCAAGGCTTATAGATTGGAAGATACTTCTTTTAATGTATGAAGGATTTTATCTTACTTGCTTGAATCCACTTGTACCCAGGAGATGAGGGTGCTGGGTTGTTTTGGGGTGCTCTTAGGCAAAATCCCTTATTGGATAAAATGAATGCATAATAGAGGGGTGCTATTTCTGGAGTGGATTTCTCTGCTTTTCTAGCACTACTTGGGTTATTGCTGGCATTAGTAATGCAGTATGCAGACACTGACACAGCTCAGTCTTGTGTGACCTGAATAAAACTAGTGTTTTAATAGTCTAACCACTGTAAATGTCATGGATGGGATGGAGACCTGTCAAATGAGCAATTTATTACCAGAAGGAATATGAGTGAAAATATATTCCATGATCTTATAGGGCTGTAGAAATTGTTATATTTTAGTTTTTTGAATTGAACAGCAAATGACTTACAGAAAGCAAATTATTTTTGTCTGTCACCATTAGACTACCATAAACTGGGCAGAGTGAATGTGAAAATGCAGCTTTACTTCCCGTCTTAAAATATTTCACAATATTTTCTACCAGTGCTGTAGTAGGTGGGAGGAACAATTGACTGGCTCAAAGCAACCAGGTAGAAAGTGTGTGTAGGGGGGCATGGAGAGATTTCTATTGAGGTGGGACAGTGTTAAACAAATACTGATGATGTCTATTCCTTATATAATGTGATGGAACAGCACCTATAACTGTGACTACGGGATTCTAAAAATATCATTGAATAAGCTCAGTAATAATGAGAGTTTTACATTAAAGAGGCTGAGTACATAAAAAGCAGAGTAGACGCATATTGCATAAAGAAAGCAAAGTTGATGTTACAGAAATTTTGATAAAATGCAAGATTCAGGATTGCTCATGTCAAAAATATGTGTGGCCTAGTTTTTATACAC
>NW_005058622.1:0-1818 GCF_000277835.1 Geospiza fortis
CCCCCCCCAAAAAAGAAAAAAAAAGCCCAAAAACTCCAAAACCATCAAAAAAGAAACACATACCAAAAAAAAAAATTTGAAATGAGAAATAATACTTCTCAGTACTTAGTCATTACCAGTGAAGGTATCCTAACATGGCTCCTACCAACTCTGTGAAACCACAAAAACTCCCCACAAGTGTCTTTTCTTAAAGTATTCTTCCTTAAAATGAAGGTGATTTGAAGATTAGAATTATGTTTGAGGAGTGTAGGAGCACTCATGGAGGCCAAAAATGATCCAGAGCCAAAAAATTACATAGTATGGACATCATCAACCTGCCTTAGAAAATTTTATCCCTTTTTGGGTAAGGGAAATTGTGTTTACAGGCACAAGTTCATGCCACCTGCCCTCAGAGTCTCAGTCGTTACCCATCTTTTATGTAACATCTCAGACACTTTCAACATTTGCCTTCCCAGAAAGCTACACCATTATCTTCTATCAACATCACTTCATACTTGGAGGAAATGCTTGGCATTTACAGACAGTTGGAGTTTCTGGGTTCATGTGAATAGCATAGGCAGGTGGTATCAAAGCTTTCCAAGTCTGAGAGAATCAACAATGCTATCTTTATCGTGTAGTATTTTGTATTGACTTCTGCTTCTACAGGCGGAGTCCATGCTTTGCAATTCAGAGATTAGAGGATGAAAGAAGCCCTGCTGGCAGCGATGCAGACAAAAATTGCATACAGGTTGGGGATCTCATATGTTTCATGGAAAATGATCTCATATCTCATTCTTTAGAGAAACTATTCTCATTAAGTTTGGAAGGTCTGTTACTTAGATTCTTGGACCAGACATATCTTCCTGGTAAGAGTGAAGACAATAACTTGTCATGAAGTGAACACTTTTTCAAGCTGTTGTAACACCATATGCGACCTCACAGAAAGGAAGGAATAATTTCATATGGATGATTCAGACATAACTGAATCAGGAATAAAACTTGTGGACATATCATATCTATTCCAGTGGTATTTACAAGTACATTATTATGTTTCAGAAATTGCAAGCAAAATATTATCAACCTTAACTTCAGCAAGGTTCCACAAGAACTTTTAAATGCTCCTGAGGAATACTACCTACATTTTCACCGAATGATCAGTAAGTGCTTTTATTTGTATTTTAAAGTGATGCTAAAACTTTCACTCTGTGAGTGCTTCTATATTCTGCTCCAGGTGCAATGTACCATAATTCCCTGGGGTACACAGGGTACATTTAATCCACAGCATTTTTATCCTGCTTGATTTCAACAGCTTTACACTGATATTCCCCTGAAGCATTTATTTTGTTTGCTTGCTCCTGAGCCTTGCAGACACTGTAGCAGGTGCATCTCATAAGGCCACTACACTTGAGAGATAACGATACAAAACTCCAGGATACACTAACTATAGTTTTGCAGAGAGAAATAGAGGTTAACACTTCTCTGAAGTGATCTTTCCAGTCATCATCAAACAAAACCCTTTCTTCTTGGCAGAAAGCTTTCTGATAGACACCTGTAGTCCTTCTGCCAATCTTCTCAAGATTTTTGGGCTAAATTTATTTTTGCCTGCATTTAATAATAGCAGCATCTGTCAAGAAACACCATGACAGTTCAGTGGGCATAAAAAGACAAAATAATTTCCAAAGCATTGTTGAATTCACTAACACATCATTCTTATAGCTGTGTGAAGAAAGAAACAATGAATATTTTGAAAGGGCAGGGATTTTCCGGAGATACTTATTGCTATAGAAAGCAATATCATCTGTTTTAGTGCTTGCAAAGTGGGAGGTAGATGGTCATACC
>NW_005058623.1:0-1818 GCF_000277835.1 Geospiza fortis
ATGGTGCATAGAGTAATGACTGTGCAGATCCTGGTGCACCAGTTAATAAACTGGTGGTTTTATTAAACTATTCAAATTCAAAAGCATGAGAGCAGATTCTTGACTCAGTGGAATGACACTGTCAGGAAAGGTGTTTGACTGAGGCTGGGATACCTGTACCTTTGAGAAGGGACTCACATTGAACGCTGGTTGGGAGGGCTGTAACTGTCTTTACTTTGCTCTAACTATGACTGGCACTTCTTCCAGTATTTGTATCCACTGCTGTTACTGCTATTGTTTTTACCTCTGGCTAGTTGCTGCCTTCTATACTGGCAAATATAGCTCAGTGTCTGTAGATGGGTGGTTTTCACTGAAAAAACATCAGGTCCTGAAAGTAGGGTGTTGAAGTGGCAATCTGAGATCACACATCAGCACCTGCTGGTCAGAGATTCATTGTACTTTGTGATTCACTGTCTTAAGTAATAGTGTTTCAATCAATATATATTTGAAAACATCTTAGTCTTTCATAAAGAAAAGAAATTAGCCTCTTGAAAATGCCTTTAAATAGGTGAATTTAAATACCTTCTGACCTATTATGCAGTGCACATTGTACAATAAGATATTACAAAGTAGTTAATGGTACATCCTTGTCTTTGAACTCATGAAAAAGGACTTTAATAATTGTCCAGAATTCTTTCCTTCCTAGAGCATTTCAACATATTCTTTTAACAAATATCCATGATCTGCATTTTTCACTTTAGAAATACTGCAGGGTGGATTGCAAAGTTAAGTCACAGGCAGCTCAGTTTGTACTCTTGAGATGTATTGTAACAGCCTTGAATCAGTATTGACTTAATTTCTCAGTGTCTCTTCGAAAAATGTGTCCTTTTGATGTCTTGGTTAATTCTGAAGAATCCCAAGAATGAAGACAGGAGGGACAGCTCCTATTTCTAAGCCTTAATTTCTTTCCTGTGAGGCAAAACTTCATTACATATTTGTTCCTCTTCTTTCACTCTAACCTTGACCTTTTCAACTACGTGTTTAATTCAGGATATTAATAATCTCACTATGTTCGCAATTTATGACCTTTTTGTACAGTTTGTTACACAACTTTGAGGAAAATGACTTAAGGCTTTGTGAATACATAGTCCTTTGTGCAGGAGCCTACAGTTTGTTTTATAAGGAAACACTCTGATATTCTGTCACAATTCCCCTCTACTGAACAAATTTGCAACAAGACCTTTTGACTCCTTTGCTGTCCTTGCTCCCAAAGAAATTCAGATTTTCAGCTGGAGAACGGGTGGCTTAACTTTGCAGTTGTGTGTTTATTTCACTGGAGGCTCTTCAAAGAGCCAATAACACATTGAAAACTTCGCTAGCTTATGCAGGAAAGTATGTGTAGGAATTGAGGCTTTTTAAAATTTTTATTTGACTTGTGAAGACCAACTGGATTTTATCTTTTGAAGATGTCCACAAGTTACAATCTTTATTTGTTTTTAATGCCTGGGGTATTTGCAAATATTTCAGCTGTTTTATGATGCAATGACTCAGGAAAGGGCATTCATTGGCTCCTAGTGTGCGTGACTTCAGGTGCACCTGAACCACACATACTTGTATCTGCCAATACTGAATATCTGAATGAGGAGAAATTAGGTGGCCAGAATTCCTTCTTACAGTAGGAATATAGGCTGATGTTCCTGGCTTCCAGTATATCCACAGAATTAGCTTTCCTTTCAGGTAATTCCTAGCATCTGTTCATGACCTTTTTGCACAATTTATCCTTAATTTCTTTTTATTCCTGTCTTGATTGCTAAAAATTTTTGCCTATGGATTTTTTTT
>NW_005058624.1:0-1817 GCF_000277835.1 Geospiza fortis
TTTTTTTTCTTTGATTCTTTGAGAATTGAAGCTTGTCTCAAGAACTTCAGGAAGGAAGACTACTTCCCATAAGATTTTGGTAAGACACAGAATCAAACCCAGTTTTCCCAGTATTAAAAGAGAAATGGAACAATAATGCAGAATAACAAAACAAATTTTCCAACCTTAAAAATGGGTTATTATTTCCAATCTTAAAAACATTTTTGCACATAAGAGGCATTTTCCAGGAATGAAAAATACACTTTTGATTACAAGTTTTCAGATAACGCGAATCAATCTTTGTAGATTAAAAAATACTGAAACTCTAGAAGATACAAGCATGAAAACTAGAATTAGATTTAGGCAACATGGTGCTTTTGTCTGAAGTACATGGAGAAGATTAATTTTGCTAGTATGTATGTCAATGGTTTTTCTAGAGCGCTTTCATTCCATGTGCCAATCTTCAGTCAGAAATAGGACATTTTCAAATAAAATCTTGAGTATAATAATACTTTTTTTTTGCCCTATATGAAGGAAGCAAATTTTAAGCCATTTCTGTTTAGAGATTCCTCCTGAAACTCTTTTGGTGTAAAACCTAAAATTTCATAGCTCTTGCTTTCATCACCACAGTCAGACTCCTAGCCTGTTCAGCAAGTATTCTCCTCTATCACTCTGCAGAGGTCTTCAGATCATAATAATGCTTGGGATATTTCCAGTTCTTGGCCTGTACCTTTCTTCTTGAACATAAAAAACATGAGGTCAAAAGTACTGGGTTAGATCAACATCTTAGCTCTGATAGCAGCCAAATGTCAGTCTGTCATAAAGGGCATAACGAAAGAGAAAGCACATATTTCCCTCTAATAATCTTTGTCCTTCAAAAAATTGTAATTTGTCTAATTAAGTGCCTATGTAACCCATAGGCACCAACCTAACTACCCTTTTTCATAAGCTAACACAGCATTCTTTTTAATTATGTAAACTTTTGTGAAAAAGTTTCGCAGTCTAACTATATCTTGTGTATGTGAAGGAAAAAAACCGGTTTTTGTCCCTTCTTATGCTTTCTTCTGGTATTTCCTGACTATTGTGTTTAAACACAGAGAACAATTCCTGTGAGCAAACAATTCTTGTCCACTTTGTTCTACGTATTCTGCTGGTGTGGCTATCAATTTTTTTGGGGCTAAATCATCTTCAAAAGAGCAAGAGCATTCAGTTCTTGTGATTTGGTATTATTCAGAATACATTAAGGCTATGACCTCAAAAATATGTTCAGTGTTGAAGTCCTGTTTGAACTGATAAGCCTTACTTATGCAAACACAGTGTAGAGCATTGAATGTTGTCTGCAGACTCATCACAGGATGGATTATAGTGATGAAAAATCTTCGTGGCTCACAGACCCTCTGGCAGACAAGTCCAAGGAAGTCTCACCAATACTGAGAATAAAATTCTGCAACTCTTGACTTGATAGCATTTTTAAAGTTGCGCAGGTTATTTTATGTTTTACAGACTCTATACCTGCATTGTTTGATGTGCATTTCCAATGGAAAAAGAGAAAAGAAGGACATTCAATAATTCAAGTGCAATTTTTCTTGGGACATCTCTTTAAGAAGAGATTTAATCTAATGACAATGGTTAAGAACTGATTTAATCTAGTAGAAATGAAATGTCAATGAAATCATCTTAGGAGAATACTAACATGTTTTATTTTGATTGTAACTAGTTTTGCTTTATGCTAATCTATGAAATGGTGTATAACTGGGGTAGTAGGGGGGTGATATTGTAAAATCTGGTATTTTAGAAAATAAATTGTCAAAAAACTATTTAAAAGATTTTTGGTTTTT
>NW_005058625.1:0-1817 GCF_000277835.1 Geospiza fortis
CCAACCAACCAAACACAAACAAACAAAACTAAAAACAACAACCCACAAAAGTCAGTTTTACATTATCTTGTCCAATTTTCCTTTTACTTTTTCTGATGTTGATCTTTCTTCAAGAAAAAATGACATTTTAAGAAGAAAAACTTAACAAGTTTCATTAAAAATGTCAAAATGAAATGTTATGACATTATGAAAATGAAACATTTAATTGAGAACAAATTTAAGTATAATATTTTCACTTTTTAAATTGCCTCCTTTTTGTGTAAAATTGTTCACTTCATTTGATAATCCTTTATACAGAGGAATTACTATTCACAGAAAAAATTGTCACTCAATTCTGCAAGAACACTTCCTAGAGAATAGGTGCAGGCCCTATCTTTCTTTTCCACTAGTTTATCCTTCCTAGTTCTGGTATTTCCCCACTTATGTCAGTGGTTTCTGCAAATCCCAGTCTTATCTGCCTGAGTTATCCATCTGTCTGGAGTGTTGATGTTTAACTCAGAGATGATACAATACTTGGCAATAGTGTGCTTAAAAATGGGTGTAGCACTCCCCCTCATTTCATTTATAGCTGGCTTTTTTAGAAGTATGGAGAACATTGCCAGCTCATTGAGACATTGCAGTTAAAAAATATTCAGCCAATGCAGAAGTTCAAGTTATGTGAAATCACATCACTGAGAATCTTGCCCACCATTTCTGGTGTGAGAAATGAGTCTCTGAAATAAATATGGTCCTTCCCACAGCTGTCTGTATAATGAAAATGTTGCTATTCTACTGGCAATCATTTGCAAATATTCCTCTAACAGTCAGCATTTGGAAGGCTGGGGCCAAAGTTTTATATAGAGCATTTCTTGGAATAATGCACTCTTCTTTCAGTTCCCTTGGTGTTGCAAAATTCTGTGTGGAGGATGACATTTTGTTTTTCTCAACAGCTAACAGATTTTTATTCACATATTATTCTTGTGAACTTTCAGTTCCTTTTCCTTATGGAATGAACTGCCACTCACATTTTTAAATGACTCATTCTCTCCTTGGGTGAAATGGTCTATTTCTTACACTGCCTGTTACAAGATACAGCCCCTTTCTTTTAGCTACATGCCATCTAATCTTTGCAACACGCTCAGCTGCCTGGTTTTCTCTTAGCAAGAATATTCATTACATTTCTCCCAATAGAAGACTTTTGCTCTATCCCAGGGATATAGTAAGTGACTTTAAACTTAGCTGTAGATCTGGGGATGCTATGGCTATGTACCCGGTTGCAAGAAAATCGTCAGATAATTTTGATTCTCCAATAAAATAGGCCCAGTTTGTAGTCAGTAGAGGTTTTGAATTGCTGCTTTCCTTTTGTGAATGTTATACATTATTCATGCGGTAAATATCTGCAAAATGAAATAAAGTAGCTGCCTAGACTGTTTACACAATCCACCTCCTCTTTCTGGACTACTCTGGTACATTTGCAAGAAGACAGCACTTGTGATTGGTATTTCCAGCTGTTGTTCCCTACGCAGCAAATTTTGGTACAGACACTATACCAATACCATTATATTTATAATAACAAATGTGTTGTACTTTGAAGTTACGTGGTGCAGTTTCAGTGTTTATTAAACAGAGCCAGGAGTTATACAACTTAAAGTGGCTGATGGTACCTTAATAGTATAAAATGTTAACGAAAGGTGTAAGTTCATCTTAATCATTACATTTATATGATGATAACATCAATTGAAGGAAAATTAATGGTAATCAGAGTAAAATGAGATAAGGCACATGATGAAATGGAAGGTGATTCAATACAACCAGCACAGCTTTACCAAGGGCAAGTC
>NW_005058626.1:0-1817 GCF_000277835.1 Geospiza fortis
ATCCAGGTGGGGATACTTAGCTCCTCCTCCTTGGGCGGAGCATCTCACAATGGGCTGTTATCATTTTATGAGTCATGCAGTGGGTCCATTAAACAGAAATGGCTCCCGGAGGGAGTTATCTCTGAGTCATTCCAAAAGGCACTGATGGGCCTATTAACAGGAGATAAGGAAAAAAACAATGCCCCTCCTGGTTTTAGCAGCTCTTGAGGATGGGAATAGAATACATCTTTATATTGTAACCTAGGACAATGGGATAAGGTGTGGAATATCCTAGGGTGACATTATGATGCTGTGTATCCCCTATCGTCTGCTTTTTGCCAGATATGAGCCCTGTTCCTTTAAGATTGAAGGGAGGGAAACGATGGAATTCTTTCAATGCACAGTTTGTGTGCAAAGCTCACCTCCTCCCCCGGGTTCTCTCTTGGCTGTGTTGTCTAGCACAGACAGAGGAAGAATTTTTCTTCATTGCTTTTTAAGCTAGCTTCCCTTCGTTAGCTAAGCCAAGAAGTTTTTCCTGGGACTGTGACTGCTTCCTCTGGAACTCTTCAGCTTTTCTCCCATCTTAGACACCAGAACATTGCCTGGGGGCCCCCCACGGCCTGAAGTCCGGCTCCAGACTCGGAAGGACTGAGCCACATCTACAGAAAGACTCTGAATCTACCATCTCTTCTTCACAGCAAGAAGTTTTATTATTTAACACTGTTCATTCTTTTTTCATGCCTGTGAGCAACCTGCTTGTTAAATAAACAATTTGCTTTTTTCACTTTATCCAAGAAAATTCTTCCAGACCTGTGAAAACCCATGGAGAAAGGGTTGCTAAAACTCTTTAAAAGAGACACCCATTTGGAACTTTCCTCTGAAATTTGTCTCAAAACAAGGCACCATGGAAGACCTTATCTCTTCTGCGTATCAACTGGTGAATAGCTCAGGGCATTTTTCCCCTCACATGAATTGGTGAGATAACCCAGGCCAGACATCTGTCTGGTAGTGAGTTATCTCTGGTGCCAGGGAGGTGGGATCCCCAGGTGATAATATCTCACCTTGAGAGCAAGATGTAGGAAGATAAGCTGGAATTTCTGACTGACAGACTTCACTTTGCAAACTGTAAAAGCTACACAAAACTTTGACAAAGCAGGAGTCTTCTGCACACTAATGTGTAGGACTTTCCCCCAAGTTTGGATGCAAACTCCATGGTTACTCTTCTGGAAGTTGAGTGAAAGGGCTCTATGTGTACTTCATTATCGATTTGGTGGTAAGTTACATTGACTCCTAAGCTATACTATTTCTTTGCTAGCTGTAATATAGGTACCTTATCGTGCACTGTATTTGTATCTACTAGTATTTCTTTTGTTTATCCTGTGTTGTAAGTAGTCTGTTTAAAGTCTTGTGTCTGTTCAAGAAATTTTATAATAGACCTAACTGGACATTCTTAAGAATTTGCGAGCGAGATCAATTTGTGGTGCAGGTCATCTCAAATAGAACTACTGCCAGAAATCTGAGCCTAAGGCAAGACTCATCTAAAGCTCTCACTCCATTTGTAACAGCAGGGCCTGCTGGATTAGTAGAGCCTCTAGAGTTAACTAACCCGGTGGCCTTCTCTAAATGTAGATCCCAATGTTTGAAGTTCCCACCACCCATTGCTTTCAATGTGATGTTTAGCAGTCCATTGTACTATTCAATTTTCTCAGAGGCTGATGCATGACACGGAATATGATACACCCACTCAATCCCATGCTTTCTGGCTCAGGTGTCAATAAGGCTATTTGTGAAATAGAGAAAAACAGAGTTCACTCTGTGAAAAATGCCAATCACTTGTT
>NW_005058627.1:0-1817 GCF_000277835.1 Geospiza fortis
GAACTTCCGAGGAGACAAAGGATGGCAATACAGGGAGGGAAGGTATCCCACTGATGATTTTGTTTGTAACTGTCTGGCTTCCTGTCTATTTTTGTTTTCATAGAGGTTTTCCCTTCATCAGCACACTGCCTGCTTTGCTCCTGCTTTTGAGCCCTTCTGGGTCTGAGAGCAGCTGTGCTAGCCTTGAACATTGCTGCATAGCTGGGCAGAGCCAGTGATGACCCCGTGGGATTCTGAGAGACTGCAGTATCCCCCGGGATGCTTTGATATAGATTAGGGTGTGGAGGTACTGAAGACAAGTGCCTTTCCTTCTCTGATCTTGCCATGAGGAAGCATAGAGGAGGAGGGGGGACCATTTCACCTGCAGTGTGGGATCTGGCATTGAATCACCTTCTGGGGATGGGATGCAGAACATGAACAGAATAAATTCGTCTGAAAGGAGCTCTTGTGCCCAGAGAACAGTCCTGTAGTCAGGAGAGTGAAGCTGTGCATTTATATGCAGTGTGGAGGGTTGGCGAGGCTGCTCTCTGTGCTCCAAGCACTCTCTTGGTTAGACTTCAACATGACAGACAGCCATCAGGTGCAGACACAGATGGGAGATGTAGGAATTCTTCCTAGAGAGGACTGAAATAGCTCCTGACATTCAGAGAGCTGCACTAGAGATGGACACTTCACAGAGATGTGGGTAAAAACTGCCGTGGCTCAACGTGAGGGGGTGGGTAATGTGGAAGAAATTCTGTCTCCCTCAGAAAATAGCACATCCTGAAAAGAGGTGTCTTCTCCAGGCTGGGAGCACCTGAAGCTGCTTAGCCAACTCCTCTGCTCTCATGGAGCAGCTGAAGCAGTTGGAAATTTGTTATTTTTTTCCCACATCCAGATTTGGGGGGTCTTTGCTGCTGGGAAGAATCCCAGGTGCTGCTACCTGCCCTCTGTGAAGGGGCCACTTCAACACTCCTTGAAATGCAGGAGCACATCACATGCCTTCCCTGAATTATGCACAAATCAGTTATTGAAATGGATGTTCAGGGTTGACTTAATAACAGCATCGAAGGATTGAGCACCAGAGAGGTACTCTGTACAAATGGAATAGGAATTTTCTTTCCATTCAACCAACCCTCTCTGTTTGGCAGTGTGGGTCTTTCTTTTCCCACATACAACCATTTGCAGCTCAAGGTTTTGGGCTGCCACTGCTTCTGGTTTGTTTTGTTTTTATGTGCCCATGGAAGCAAAGAGCAAGCAGAGTAACCTTAGGTGGAGTAGAGGTGCTTCAGATGGGAGCTTGTTAAAAACCATCACCTCTGCATGCAGGCTGGTGAGAAAAATGGTATCCAGTGTTGCACATTTCCAAAAGAAAAGGAAGAACATGGCAAATTAGCAGCTAGGACAGGTAAAATGCCACATTGTCTTACTTGGACAGGTTTGGTATTGCTTAATCAGTGCTTCAGCAGCTAAGCTGTGAAGGGATAACACACACTTCAAACCTGTGGTGATTCACAAGCAGCACAGCGCATACCAGCAGGAGCAGCCATGGGATTCCACATGAACAATGCTCTTTCATTCAGATAGGTTTCAGCAAGCCCTAACTCAGTCTCTCACAAATTCTCTGTTGGAGAAATTCTTTGTCCTGCTTCACTTACATCCATTCCTGGGCTGGAATGAAGAAAATGTTTAACAGTGTTCATTCAGTAGCACTACAAATAAGGAGTGTACTGAATGCACAGAGGGATTTTCACATAAAAAGAGTGAAAAACCTTAGAATGAAGTATTAGATCAAGGTGCAAACCAGCAGCACCTGCATTTTTATTACACACACACAC
>NW_005058628.1:0-1816 GCF_000277835.1 Geospiza fortis
TTTTTTTTTTTTTTTTTGGCTTTTTTATCCATTGAGAAATGAAACAGAAAAGATCACTCTTCTTTGGCGGAGTGTCCTGTGCGTTGATTCCATACCGACAGCCAGAACTGTAACACCAGGTGATCTTCTCTGTAATGGAAAGGTGAGGCTCGGTGCAGGATGCTGGTTGCCTGTTCCAGGACACTCCCGCACTTCCCATAAACTGCCACAGGGTGGCAGAGGCAGCTCACACTAACAGACTACTTGATCCCGGCTGCAGGTGGAGGAAATCCTAGCAATCTTACATCTGGAAACGTCCTGCTAACTAGCTGTGGGGTTGTGGAAAGCCTGTAGGGGCGCTGCCTTTGAATGCCCTCCTCTCTGTGCCCTCTGGACACTCCAACTTCTTCTTGCAGGTATATAACGCCCATGTTACCCCAGCTGTCTTGGGGTAAATTTGGTGTCCAAAATGAAATTTTAGAATTATTTTCTATATAGCATCAAATATTCCTTTCTCCTTGTTAAAGTGTTTTAACTTAACTATTTTCTTACAGTTGGCTTTGTTGCTCTTTGAAAAAATGTCTACAAGTGACTTGGAAAAGGAATGATAAAAGAAACTTCTTTAAGTTTCTAGCAGAGGAAAAGAAAACAAAACAGAAACTCTAAAGGCTAGGATGTTGGGAATGCATGAGGGCATTGAATACAGTCTCAAAAGATCTCACATCAACAGGAGTTATTATTGCTGTCTATTGATATTGCAGCACAAAGGGAACTTCACAAGTTGTGAATCTGTACATTCAGTGTATTTTGCAGGTCTGTATGCACTCATCCCTCAATGGTGAAGATCTTAAGGCTTGAGAATATATAAATTCACTTTCTGTATCTTTTCTAACAGCAGAAAAAGAAGACTTGACATACAGAAAAAGAAATGCACTTGGAAGTGAAATTGGAGCTCCTGAGAGACTGTCTTTAGGACTTCATGAACTTGATCCACAGGCCTGACTACCACCAAGTGCCTGTGAAGACAGTTTGAGAATAAATAGTGAAACTTATTACACTATCATGTGCTAGTAAAAACAGACTGATAATTTCTACATTTCTTTTTTGGCTGGGAAATGCCTCATCCTTTTTTGTATCTCCTCTTCTCTCTGCAGTCCTTATCTTAAGGAAATAAGCAGTGATCTGTATTGTGCCCAGGAAGGTCTTCTTTGCCTTTGCTACTTTGGAGGGAAGGTCTGAACTTTCTGTTGGGTTCTTCTCTACACCTGTGAAGTCATGAAGAGCAGAATCTGGACCTGGCCTTGATTTTTTACCAGCTTTGTTCTGTTGTCTCCCACTCCATCTCTCCTTCAGGAGAAAGATGTGTTCATGTTCCTGTCTCCTTGTTCCTGCCACTTGGCCCTCCATCAGGAAGGTGAGGACAAGTTTTGCTCTATCCTACTGAGCCCACTGCCCTTGGAAGGATCATCCTTGTTCCACATAGTGGCAATGATAGAGGGAGAAGACTGACGAGAACAGGAATGGTAAAAGGGTAAAGGAAAAAGATCAAATACTTGAGTAAAAATGAGTACAAACCAGCAGAGTACAAAAAAACCCACCATGAAAATGATACAGAGACTCAACAGAGAGGCTAAGGAGAATTTTTGATCCTGCTAGATTTGCATGCTCTGTGTGGTTTCCTTTCACATTAAATATTCATGAGCCTAATAATATGACTTATTGGTAGCTAAAAAGTTATTTTTCTTTCCATGAGCATAATTTAAGAGTTAAGAACTTGAAAATATTTCTAATTTAGTAATAACAAAAAGGGTTGAATTAATCACAGAATAAGAATATG
>NW_005058629.1:0-1816 GCF_000277835.1 Geospiza fortis
AATTCTTCCTCCTGGGGACCTATTTTTCTAGTTATCAAGGGCTCCTGATGGTCTTCTGTCCCCAGGAAGTAGAGCCCCTGCCACCCCTAATCTTCCCCTTCTCTTTTTTACTCAGTCTCATAGACCCCCAAGTCCTTTTCCTCTTGGGGGCAATTTTTTCTAATATGTCCATTCTCTTTACAGTAAAAGCAAACTGGTCCTAGGTTATCTTGTTTCCCGAATTCTCCTTTTTGTGTCCAGTCCCAAGGAGCTGCATCCCCCCTCCGTCTTTCTTCTCGCATTTGGGGTCCCCCTTCCCTTACATGCGTTGTTCTTTATGTACTGGTTTCCTTCCCTAATGGCAGTTACCATTACCTTGGCCTTCGCCTTGTCTTCGTCCCTCTTTACATACACCTTCTGTGCCTCTCTTAAAAGGTCGTCTGTTCTCCTTTCTTGCTAACCATCTAACTTTTATATTTTTCTCCATATGTCTGGCCAAATGTGACAAAATTTCTCTTTAGCAAGATCTGTCTGGCCACTGTATCAGGGTCAACCCCTGAATATTGCCTCATATTTTTCCTCAGTCTTTCTAACCACTCTGTTGGGGTTTCTTCCCTCTTTTGCTGCTCATCAAATGCCTTACGAGCATTTTGATTTTGTAGAGCTTCTTCTTTGATACCTCTTATGATTAATGTTCTATACTCCTCCATGTTTTGCTTTCCCCTGGTGCTGTTGTAGTCCCAATTAGGGTGCACTGTGGGCATTTTTAGGTCCCCAGGAGGTCCGTGCATATGCTCCCTTTCCCATATCTGTATCCCAGCTGCCCGGATCATCTGTCTTTCTTCTGGTGTAAATAACATGGCCATTATGTATTGCATCTCTTCCCATGTATAAATATTGGGCCCCCAAAAGTGGTCTGTTCTGCTAATCCAGTGGGGTCCTCTAGTATACCTTTTAATTCTTTCTTGAACATTCTCACGTCAGAGGAATTGAGAGGTATGGTTACAAATCCAATTCCTCCCTGCACCCCACCCAGTGGTACTTCTCTCAGAGGATATAATCCCATTGTTTGATTTCCATCCCCTGATCTGCTTTCCTCCCGTTGTGCCACTCTGTTTGTAGTGTTTTGGCTAGACCCATCGGGGGCAAGGGAGGTACAGTTGGGGCTAATGGAGGTGAAGGGGGCAAGTGTTCTAATGGGTCCTATTCTTTATTTTCTGATACATTAAACCTGCTCACCTTTGAGGGTGAAGTCTCCCCCTCCCAGCAGGCAGCATAGCTACTCTCTTCCTGGTTGAATGATTTCTTAGCTCTTACATAGATGTTTAATGCCTGACATATCCATCCTTTGTCTGATCCGTATCTTGGCCAGTGTACATGATGACTCCTAATTTCCCTTTTAGTCCATTCTACCATACAGTACTGAATCATTTTGAGCTCATCCTTATCTCTGGTATTTGGGTCATATTTCCACCGGGCTGGTTTCCTTCCCAGTGGGCTATCTGGGGGTATCCCTGTTGGTACCTCCTCACTTCCTCCTTCCTCCTCAGGGGATTCCCTACTTGTTCCCAATCCCATCTTGACAGATAACCACAGGCCCTCCCAACAAGACCTGCCTTCCTAAGAAGGGAAAAGGAAAGGAGGGAAAAAGGAAACAAGGAAAGGGGGAAAGAGAAAGAAAGGGAAGAGAAAAAAAAAAACTTTACTTCTCCTCCGAAAAGTAAAAAAAAACTCACCTGCGTTCCAGGGACTTCCGTATCACTGGGTTGGTCCCTTCTGTTCCTCTCCTCTGTTCAATGCTCTGGTCCCACGGTCACGCTGTGCTCCCTGTCCGCCG
>NW_005058630.1:0-1816 GCF_000277835.1 Geospiza fortis
GCTGATTAACATACGAAGTGAGAGTAGTCATATGTATAGGTGATGTTAAAACTTTTGTAAATATGTATGATCTTAAGTGTAAATAAACAGAGTGTCTGCTCTGTTTGGTGCACATGTTTGTGGTGGAGCGATCTCCCCCGTGCTCCCAGTGCTGAATAAACATACTTAAGTCACAAACCCACTGGTTGTGGAGTCTCTATTCCACATGTCAATATCATATTCATTACACAACTATTTCTATAAGCTATACAGTGCATACTTAAACTGATAGATTGTTATATTAACAAGCAGCTAAAAGGAGTTATAAATTGTACCATATCGAAATACTTATGATCAATTAGAACATGAAAAAGCTAATACATAAATGCGAAAGCCAATATTATATGGTCATTTTTAGCAATGTGCATGGTGGCTTTCCCCCTTCTTGCAATTTTCTTCCCTTTATTATAGTATATCAGAAAAATAATTTTCTTCTTACTGTCCTTGAAGATCCATTAATAAACACCTTTTCTCCATTTGGCAGAGGGGTCCTGTAAATCTTCCCTAGCTCGAGTCTGGAGATCTGTTACCTGGATACAGTTGTGATCCTCCTTTATGGCTCCTTTCTCGGGGCCAGTTTAAACAGAGGCTGGGTTCTAAATCTTCTTGTTCCATTTTGCACTGCAAGAGCCTATTGCCGGTCATCCACCTAGAACTTGGCGCTGGACTTTAACAATCCTGCCATCAGTTATCATCAAAGCTGTGCCTGCACAGCTCTGCAGACAACAGAGCCTCAGTTACCCTTAGAGCAAACAATGGGGCCATCCCCTCTCTACGCAAACATACCAGCACCAGAATTCCCCCCAGCACAGCCCTGTATTCAGAGGACCATGCCGCCCACTACAATTCTGGGTACCTTCAGCACAGTAGAAATAGTCCATGTATTCTCTCTGCTTGGCAAATATTCCCACTATTCCAAGCCTGGGCAGAAAAACAGCACTTCCAAAGAGTATTTCCACCAGTCTTTGCAACCAGTCCATATACAATTCCAATTCCTTTTCCAGGCCTGGGAGAGCTAAAGCTGGGGCATTAATCAACCTTTCCCCTGATTTTATCAAGGTCTGCTTTCCTACTGGTGTCTATACAACAACATTAGGACTAACCTGGGTTAAAAAGCCATAGAATACAGTCCTTAATCCAGGTCTTGTCATACCCTATTAATCCTAAAAATTGTTACAGCTCCCCTTCAGTCCTGGGCAACAGCACCTCCAAGACTCCCCGGAACCCCTCTGGGCCAACACCCCCCGAGCCTTAAGTCAAAATGTGCCCCAAACATTCAACCCTTCTCTTTGTCAGGAAAATGAATCCACAGACACCAGAGGTTTATGTCGAAAAAGAAGACAGAAGAGTCCTGTTACTTTATTCAAATAAAGGGAGAGGTCATGGGCACTTCCCATGGGGTCTCTCAAATTGTTAGAGGATGCAGCCTCCTTTTTATCCCTAATTTCCCGACTGCATGTCCCTCTGTCTTTTCCCATTGGCTGAGGTACTTGAGAGGTACAAACTTCCCAAAATGCCTAATATCTATGACCCCCTTCTAATGTATACCCCCCTTTTATCTTTTCCTTGTGTCACTCAGTGGAATTCCTTATGGAATTTATGGTTCTTCCCATTGTTTCTTTCTTCTCTCAGTATCCAGTTTTATTTATCAGCAGACCTACAGTTTGTAAAGACAAATCTCTCCCATTCCATTCATCAATCAGTGGAATCCTTTTGTTTCTTTCATCTCTCAGTATTCAGTTTTATCTGCCAGCAGACCTACAGTTTGTAAAGACAA
>NW_005058631.1:0-1816 GCF_000277835.1 Geospiza fortis
TTTTATATTTTATATTTTATATTTCATATTTTACATTTTATATTTTATGTATTATACTATAGTGACATCGATTCCAAGAATCGAAAATAGGAGGACGATTTACAGCAAACTACTGACGAATATCTATTAGCGTACAGTTTATAAATTGCGTGGAAAATGCATAGCATCTGATTGGCTCTTGGCAAATACTAAATTAATAGTTACAATTAATAAAAATTAATTAGTATTACACAGTGATTAAAATGAATACTATATGTGTCATGTTGGAACGTTGTGCTGTTATTAATCTCCTTTAATTAGTGCTGTGTTAATCCCTTTGAAGCAGCGCGGTAAATTGAGTTTTTTAGGCTACAAAACAACATTAAAACACAAACTCTGTGATGCAAGATACTTTTTGTAGCTAACACAGAAATTTAAGAAGATAACCAAGAAATCCTTCGCGTTCGCACAGAGATAACAGCAGCAGGCACCAAGGTCCCCAGACGAGAATTTATTTCCTCCTTATCGGGAAATCCCAGAGCTCTAGGAACAGAAGGTTCATTTACAACATGGGCTGGGGGCGAAGCTGAAATTAAGGAGAAACACTCTTCGCTTAAAAAAAATGTTTAAATCACGTGGAAATTAGTAAAAAAATGTAATAAATTATTGCTTTTAAAGGGTAATCCTTTGTTGGCAAAGATGTAAAAATCCTTTTTTGGCGGAGTGCCAGGCACCCGAAAATCCGTAATTCTTTGCTTTTTATTGTTTCCTATTTTAAAGTAAATTTTAAAGTAAAAACCTTTTTATTGTTTCGTATTTAAAGTAGATTTTAAAGTAAAAACCTTTTTATTGTTTCGTATTTAAAGTAGATTTTAAAGTAAAAGGCTTTTTATTGTTTTATGGTTTATTTATATTGTTGTATTATACTTATAATATTCTTAATATCCTAATTTTTATTACTAATTTATTACCGTTTTTATAACTATTTTATTACTATTTTGTTACTATTTAATGACCATTTTTATTACTATTTTATTACCACTTTTATTACTATTTTATTACTATTTTGTTACTATTCTATTACTACTTTGTTACTATTCAATTACCATTTCTATTACTATTTTATTACCATTTTTGTTACCCTTTCATTACTATTTTGTTACTCTTTTATTAAGTTTTATTACTATTTTATGACCATTTTATTACTATCTCATTACTATATTGTTACTCCTTCATTACCATTTTCATTACCATTTTATTACTATTTTGTTACTTCTTCATTAACATTTTTGTTACTATTCTATTACTATTTTGTTACTACTTTATTACTGTTTTATTACTATTTTGTTACTATTTAATTACCATTTTTATTACTATTTTATTACCATTTTTATTACTATTTAATTACTATTTTTATTACTATCTTGTTACTATTTTGTTACTATTTCATTACTCTTTTGTTACGATTTAATTACCATTTTTATTATTATTTTATTACCATTTTTATTACTATTTAATTACTATTTTATTACTATCTTGTTACTATTTTGTTACTATTCCATTACCATTTTCATTAATATATTGTTACTACTTCATTAACATTTTTGTTACTCTTTTAGTACAATTTTTATCACTATTTTATTACTATTTTGTTACTAATTCATTACTATATTGTTACTCTTTTAGTACCATTTTATTACCATTTTATTACTATTTTGTTACTCTTTTATCACCGTTTTTATTACTATTTTTTAAAACTATTTTCATTATTATTTTCATGACTGTTAAACTTTTAAAACTTTTAACCCAAGTGAGTGGTGTTTTTTACAGGGGGGAA
>NW_005058632.1:0-1816 GCF_000277835.1 Geospiza fortis
ATTTTGGTGTCCAAAATTGCACACAATATTCCAAGTGAGGCTGTACCAACAGAGAGTTGAATTATTATTTGCTAACTTGGAGTTAAGTAGACAAGAGCAACAAGCTCCTGTGTCATGTATTTTTACTTTTTTATACTGTCCCGGTGTTAATGAAGTACATTGGGATCTTTAGCTGAAAGGTGTTGTATGAACACACACGATAATTACTGTCACACATGTGAAAGGACAAGGTCTCCCTGCCAGTAGCCTTTCCTCAAGGGGTGATTTAATTTCTTTATCTGCAGTAATTCCATTGCTGTCTCTCTTGAGATCAGAACGTGCAGTATTTAAAGCTGACTTAAACAAGAGAGAGACTTACTCTGCAATCCATTAAATCCCAAGGGGTGAACTTCTGACTTATCTGTTGGACATTTAGCTCTGCATACACAGAATGAATCTCTCAGATCCTCAGGTGACTTCTGATTTTCTCTGAATGAGAAGAGAGAACCTTTGCCTCTCTATTTCAGGTATGCCCTTGGCACATTTGGTTTGTTTTGGGATGCTTTTGCTTGCATTTTCTTATCCCTAGTTTAGGGTTACTGGTCTTATTTCTGAAGGGTGTTCTTCAAATGTTGAAGTACAATGACCAAAGTTTCCATACAGTAACAGCTACATTTCTGTGAAAGCTGACAGGCTTACAGTCCCAACATCTTAAATGGGTACTATTAATTCAGTTATTAATGTAAAATAATATGACTTCAGAAAGCTGCATCTCAGCCCTTCAAGAGAAAAAAAGATGTGCTTTCTTAAGGTACTGGTGGATTGATGTTTAGATTTCTGGTACTCAGTCACAGTAAATATTAAACTCAGCAATTTAATGCAATGATTGAAATTAGTTTATGTGAAAAATATTTCATTTCAACTGAGGCTATACATCAGCAGAAGCATATTTTCTGCCAGTACAGCTATTTTTGGTTTCACAAGAAGATACAGCAGTTGCACTGTGCAGTGTCTTGAAAGGTATTTTAATATATGAACAGTAGTAGTGAGGTGAGAAGCTATTACAACTCATTTCAGTGACCATTGGGCAAACAGTTGGCAATTATTGCACTTGGAAGAATCAAATGGATGATTTGAATAGAAATGCTGGTTCTTCAGTGAATTCCATTTTTACATCAGTTGTAGCATATGTCCACATTTTTTCCAACAGTAATGAATTTCCTGAGGTGCTTTCCCTTGTGCTTTTGAATGCTAAGTGTTAAAATCCAGCAGGAGAGACCTGTAGCTGACCTTTCATGCTAAATGTGAAAGGGCTGTTGTAGCCTTTAAAAGGCTTTTGTGCTTCTGGGCCTCCTGAGAAGCTCCAGTTACCTTCAGATTGGATCAGCTGTTTCAGGTGTGAAACATCAGTTGTGCAGAGTAACTTAAATATTTTTAACCTTTTATGATGAGTCTGGAAGCATCTGTTTGCGCATGCAACACATCTGGCTTTGTGGTGCATTCTGTCCCTATTCCATCTGTTTGGGAGAGAAAATAACCTGTGATTTGACTTTATTCAAAGTAGTTTTTATCTTTGAAAGTCTGAAAATAATATTGATGTGGGCAGTATGGAAAATTTCTGCAGCTATTATAGAAACTTCAACCTTTGGTGTTACAAGGAGTTCAGAGAAGTTTGCATCTGGTTAACCCTGATGCTTGGATCAAAACACACATGGTAGGACTTTGTTTCTGTGGAGAGGTGGTCAAATGTCAGTCTGTGATCTCAACTTAAATGGTGAATCAATATTCTATGCATTTTTCAAAGCTTAAATTTCTGATAGCCTGCTGCTTTTTTTTT
>NW_005058633.1:0-1815 GCF_000277835.1 Geospiza fortis
ATTTTTGACATTGTAATCTTGATGTTTTGATTCACATTTTTTTTCAATTAAAGTAGATAACTGCCCTTTATGCCTGCCACTGAATGAGGTAAACAGTGAGGGATTTTTTTGCCTGCCTGTGTCAATTTATTCCTAGAACAACCATGCAAGGAGCATTGCTGGGATCCCAACATACAGAACACGAGAATCACATGATAAGACAGGGAAAGGAGTCTGCTTGGGTGGATGACAAAAAGTCGTCATTATTTCAGTGCATCTGAAGGAATATGTGCATCCAATATGACATTTCAAGAAATGGAAATATTTTTTGAAACCTTTGTTGCTGTCTTCATAAAGCCATTTTGGGCACCATAAAAATGGAGTAACACATATTGGGAATCAATTAAAGCAAACACAAGTAATTGTAGAGGGATCAACGCTGGACTTCTCAAAAGAAGAACAAGAGGAAACCCTTATATTAACTGCTAATTTACCAATGCAGAAATCAGACTGCTATTGTTTAAAATGATGTTTGGCTTTCTGATATGTTACTTCAGCCAATTTTCTCTCATCAGCTAAAGGAAGCTGGGCATGCAGCTCTGACATCAGAAAGGTAAGCACCACCCCTATCCCTATGTGCACAATTACCAAGGATATTCCTGAAGGCACTCTTTGAAATACAATAAAAACTTCATAAAGAAAATCAAAAAGCCAGAATTAGGCCTTATACTCTCCAAGAATTGAGATAAAGAGTCTGGGAACACAAGACCTGTAATCACCTAGTAATAGATGTAGAGCATTCTACAGTATTTTGGGATAAAAAGAATTATTCAGAAAACTTCAGTCCATCAGAGTTAGCCAAAATTCTTTTGCAAGAATATTACTAGAAATAATGGCATGGGACCAGATTACAAGACATTTAGAAGTCAGTGATTTAGTTTGGTGCAGACAGCATATATTCACACCAAAGGAAAATTGTGTTTGACAAACTACCTCGAATCTGATTATTTTAATGTTCTGTTGTTGAAGGGATGAATTTGTGTCTGGAATTTATCTGATTTTCAAAACTATTTTTGATATTTGCCATGAAAGAGACCTAGTTTACCAAGGGGGAACTTCAGGCAGTTATCCAAATAGAGTAAAATTATATCAGGAAAATGAAAGAGCGTGTCAATTAACAACAACACTTCAGGTGGAAAAACATATACTATCAGCAGTCAATAAGGACCACTTCACTGGACCTATTACACAAATTGCACTGAAATCAATGTCAAAAATGGCTAGATTTAGTAGTAAAACATATTAAGACTAACAAAATTACATTGGGTAACTGGGAAATGGATAGTAAAACTGCATCAACACAGTTTATCTCTGGAAATTAGATCAGTTCTGGTGCTTGTTCATACCATGATTCCTCATTCCCAATCTCTTTTTTTTGCATTCAGTCTTTCACTCTTCAATTCAGCAAACTCTTTTCAGAAAACGTGAATACCTTTTTCTTATTAAAAGGGCTAGATAAATGTAAGTTACATGATGCATTTACTCCAACAAATATCAAACCCTGGATTTACCTATAGTGACTTGCAGCAAATCATACCCAAGAGCACAAATCAATGTGCTACAGCTGCTCTCTAGAGAAGTGAATTTCTAGCCTAGATCATTGTTTCGTTTCGGTCTTTGTCTTGTGGCAGGGACACATCACACTCCTGCCCTACAGACCTCTTTGATCAGGGCATTAGATACAATTCCTTCAGGCAAGCAAAGAAAAGCAGTTTGCTTTGTATTCTTTCAGTTTAACTTTTATTAAAATCGTTCCCTTAATGCAAGCCTAAAATT
>NW_005058634.1:0-1815 GCF_000277835.1 Geospiza fortis
CAGTTTGCAGCTGCTGAGCTAGGTTTAACTGGTGCAGATGTTGATAACCCTTAGCAAGGACTGGCAGTTCAGGAACTCCTTTGTGCATGGTTCAGCCACAGCTGCTTCAGGAGACAGCTTCCAGGAGAAGGAAAGCTTGGCATAGTGACAAATTCCTCCATCCAAATATGCCTGAATTTGTGTCACCCCCAGCAGTTGATGCTGCTTCAAAGGAAGGTAATGGCTCTGTGTGTAGTGTCCTTCAGAATTCTGTTCAGTAAGAATTTCTCTGTGCCTTATAAACGTGTTGCTACTGTCAGCATTTATCTAGATTTGTAACTACAAACTTCCAAGACTTTAGGCACCCAAATGTGTTAATACAACTAAGTCACTGGAATTTTCATGGAATCACTTCACTGCATCTAAATCAGATGTATATCAGATGTATATTTCATTCCATTGAACTTTGGTCCTTTGTGAAACCATCTCAAACAGATGCTTAGGAGATACTTGCTTGCTGATTTGTTTAACTAAATAAATAAGTAATAGGAAGAGAGAGGAAGAAGGGAAAATGCAATTCCAGAAATTTGCCAGCATCGGAAAATACCCTTTTTCTTCCCTATCTCTGTTACAATAATGATAATTTAGGTTTGAGATAGTGAATGTGCTGGCAGAAGTAATTTATAAGGAGTCTGACAATCTCTGACTTGTATCACATGAGAGTTCATCAGTTAGAATCTTAAATTCTACCCAGAATTTGATAAGTAGCTTCGGCAGACCTTGTAAGCCACAAGTTTATCTCCTTTCAGTGACATGGGCTGCTCTGTCACCGTGGCCACTCCTAATGTGGTACCAAGGCTTTTCTAAATAGAGTAAAAAGTAGCAAATAACAAACCTGTTGGAATTGGTGTTATCATTTCTTTCAAACATGCATTTGTATAGTTTGTTTGACACTTTTGTTGTCTCTGTGATTCCCATGTGTAGCAAACCAAGCTGTGATCCCTGCTAATTGTATAGAAATGTGCCTTTATTCAGTACAATGTAACACAGTATTTTTATTTATGATGCATTTGTATTCCTTCCCTTCAAATATTGCATGAACTGTCTTCTTTAACAAGACCCAAGGGCTGATACGGGGATGTTGGTTGCTGCTGTGAGATGTTGCTTTGTTTCTTCCTGTAATTCCATCCTGACTTGGCAATGCAGGCTCAGAGTTATCATTTCATTTGACCTGTAAATCAATCTGTGTAACATGCAAAGTAACCACGAATGCAAAGGAAATGAGAAGAAAGTCATTGGAAAAGCATTTTATGGGGCACATTCCAAGGCTGTATCTATGTGTGCTTTATTCCTTCCATGAGGAAACAGTGAAATATGCAGAACTGTAACACAAATACACAAAGAAACAGGAAAAAGGAAGGATAGAGTGAGAATATTTATGTATGTTAATGAAGAATGGAGGGATTTAAGAAGAACCTGATCTCTTAGCTTTGCAGCAAGGAATAAGGATCTGCATCTTCCTTTCCCTTCTGGCCTGGACTTGGAGCATGGCATGGGTAAGTTGCTTTGCCTCTGTATCTTACTCCTTTAACTTAGCAAGGAATGTGAAGAATGTTGTGTTGTCATAACAGTTTGGGTTTTACTTTGCATTTGTTGTTGTTGTATCAATATTGTGTTGGTAAACTTTTTAAAGGATGACTTCATGCCTTAAAATGTTTGATATGTACCCATATTTAGCAATTGGTTATATGAAAAATATTCTGAAGTTTCCTTTCCCAAAGTCAGATCCCATGATTAATCTTTTTGACTAAAAATTCTAAGCACAGCTGGACATAG
>NW_005058635.1:0-1815 GCF_000277835.1 Geospiza fortis
TTTTTTTCTAGGATAAAATACTGTCCAGCCTAATCAGCTTTCTGGAATTCTTGTTTTTAAACAAAAGAAAACCACAACAGCTTATTATTGACCTTCAGACAAGAGCTGTAGGGCTAAGGCCCTGGAACATGAACCTTTCCTTTGTTTGGGAAAACCAGATCCATCCCAAGGTCAATCCCATTAAAGACAGGCATCAAGAATTTCCACAGTCCCATAATATTCTGCTCCACAAGTCTCCTGGATTCTACTAGAATGTGGCCTTGGCTCTAAAGAAACTAATTAAAAACTAGACACTTCAAGGCAAAAATGTTGGAGTCAATGAATGGATATTTTCCTCCAGTCTTGTTTTACTGAATAACTAAACAGATTTAGCCAAATGTAATTTTGCTAGTTGGTTCTTTGGAAGCAGCAGCTTTCTGCCTTGAGTTTTTTACTGCTGTAGTACTCTCCAGTTACCTTTAAAAGCAGCAGAGTCCTGTACTATCAGATCTAGACTTAGTGTGCTTTGGAGCAGAACATTGGCAGCTTGTAAAACAACTTTCCACAGCTGCACACAGAGGGGAGAAAAGTCTGTAGTCTTATTTTCTGCTGTAGGTTTGTTTTGAGAAGAGCAAGGCCTGGGCTTTTGCAGGCAATCCTGATCAGCAGAATAGCTCCATCAAACTTGCTATTCACTGAAGCAATTTTGAGCAATTCTGAAACAGCTTTAATTGATATGAAATTGCATTTGAAGATCCAAGAGCAGAGGAGCAGGGTGAGAGAAAAAGAATAGTCCTTAGTCTGCTGGTTTAACTTCCAGCATTAATGCTGCATTCTTCCTGTCTGTTTAATGCTTGGGAGTTATTGAATTAGGTTTACTAATAAATTAGTGATTTTTGTAACAAACCAAGCCATTAAAAACCCTCCCCAAACAATCTCTTCATTGGGATCATGTCATCCTCAGTCCAGAGGTACTTTTTGGCCCAATAGCCTGATTTTGAAAAATGTATTTCCTAGATAACTAAGCAAAGATAATTTCAGTAGCCATACTCATAAACCCTGGTCTATGGAGCTCACAGAACTGGGAAAGGCTTGAGCACATCAGCACCATTTGTGCAAAGGTCTGACACATTGCATAGTGATGTAGTTATTGAAGGTTATTAACCTGTGGTTTATTTTCTAGAATAAATAGGTTAGAAATACCTTAAATAACTGAATCTATAAGCCTATCACTGTTTTATAGGTGTACTTTAGGAACTGTTACACTCACATTTGCTTTTATTATTTTTTTTCTTTCAAAGAAGTTAACACTTTTTTTCATATTTGTTTCTTTTTTGATTCTGTTTCAGATTAAAAGTCATGTAATTTTTTAGGCTGAATTTGAAAAACGAAATTTCTTTGCACTTTTGTGTTTCTGCAGAGTATTTCCCCATACTTAAAAATAGCATAGGCCTTTCATATTCCCGTGTAATAATTAATAATTCCCGTGTAATAATTAATCTTGCCATTTTGAAATAGGTATTTAGATAGCACCTTGGAATTGTCATGGATGACATTTTGGAGTTGTCAGAGCTCCCTGTGAATGAAGTGGTGTTTCTTGCACCTTTTTGTCACAGGCTCACGAGGCAACCCTGGAGGCCAGGGCCAGTCCCGAGCTGGGCGAGCGCCTGCAGCAGCTGGAGCGGGAGGTGACGCGCTACCGCGAGGAGTCCGGCAAGGCTCAGGCCGAGGTGGATCGGCTCCTGGAGATCCTCAAAGAGATGGAAAACGAGAAGAATGACAAGGATAAGAAGATAGCAGAGCTGGAAAGGTGAGGATGGTGTGAAAGTTAAAAGA
>NW_005058636.1:0-1814 GCF_000277835.1 Geospiza fortis
GAGGAGCAGGGAGTTGGACTCCATGATGCTTATGTGCCCATTCCAACTGAAGAAATTCTATGACAAACAAATTCAGTCCTGCATCTCGAATGGCAACATGAGATAGTACAGGCTGCAGGGCACCCATTTAGGAAGCAGGTCTGCAGAAATCAACTTCAGGGGCCTGATGGACAAGTGAAAAAAGCATCAGCAACAAAGACCATCAGTATCTTGGCTGTAAAAGAGCAGACAACAGATCTAAGGAAGGACTTTTTTGGTACTTTTGAAACTGCCTTTGAAATGCTATATTCCAAGGTGCCACCACGGCAAGAAGGAGAAGGACATACTGGAGCAAGTCCAATGCACTTTGTGATTAAAGGGAGGGAGGGATGATTGTTGTCTCACTGCCCCTAATTACTATCCCTGAACACATAAGCTGTAGGAGAGGAAGGCACGAGAATTCATCTACTGAAAGTACCTGAGGTGAGGTGCATTTACTGAATTTTTCAGTGGAAAAGCATGGAGACACAGTCTGAAGCATGATTCAAGGCAGAAATCTTTTATCAGAACCTGAGGTACATGGGACAGCCCCTTGTGCTCCCACTGCCTATACAAGCCAAGGGATTTCAGCACATAAGATAGTGGTAACCTCCCTGAACCTTCATTCTTTTTTCTTAACTTTCAAGAAAAAGTGCACAATTAAGTTTCATCACAGTTTAGCAGCTTTTGGGTTATGCAGGACGTTGTGCTTCTGCTGTGACACCTGTGTGAGATTTAGGAAGTTTCACAGTCAGTATTATTTGTCTGCAATGAGACATGTTTTTGGTAGGCAGCCTTGTGCTGCAGTGCTGGTGTCAGAATTCCAGTGGAAAGGGTTCCCCCACTTGTGATTACCTGAATAGCTGAAGGTCTTACACAATTAAACTAGGGGTATTTGAAATATAGAGACTCCATGTCTTTGATTTATCCTCTACTATGAGCCTGAGCCACAGAAACTCTGCTAGACACAGCTGACATTGCTGTCAGAGCAAGGAAGTTGTAATAGGAGACATGGTCATACTTTAAATATTTTATTTATTGTCATTAATTTATTCTATTTTATATCAATATTTCAATGTGTTTTGCTACAGAGCATCATTATAATTTTTTTGTTGTTGTTGTTTACAATGTGATTTAAAGATCCCCATATCCACTAAACTTTTATGCATTTAATTCTGTGTTGGATGCATCAGAAATGGGGACTTAAACAGCACCTACTCTGTCCTGTATTTCTCATGGTGACAAGTAGTCAGGCTTTGCTCTCCATGCACATTCAGTATCCCTGGACTGCCAGTGTCTAAAACAGACTTATATTGACACTCCAGGTGTTTTCTACCTGGTTAACTCAACAGCATGGCAAGTGTCAGGACTCAATGCAGAACTCCCAGAGGATGCTGATTGTCTCATAGAGACACTTGCAAGGGAATTTAGTCTCTCCATTCCTCACCTGTCAAAAATACTGTTCTCATTCCCCTTTGCACTCAGTCAAGTTCCTTGTTCAGCTACAAATGCATGCAATTGCTACTGCTGCAGTGTTATTGGTGCAAAGCCTAAGGGATGGGAGGTGGAGAGCTTACATATCAGTAATCACTCCTAATGTCTGCACAAGTGTGGAGCTGGGAGCATATTAAGGAAAATTAAGAAGCTGAACCTCCATCTGTTTGAAAATACATATTTAAAATTAAGGTTGTTAAAATAATAAGCCGCTTTTGCATTAAATAAATTTAATTTAACCTTTTCCTTTCCTTGAAGACTTGACGATTTGAAGTTTAGCCTAATCAGTACATTAAAATTAT
>NW_005058637.1:0-1814 GCF_000277835.1 Geospiza fortis
CCTCCATCCAGACAATTCCTTATCCACATCAAATGCATGTCTCTCCACTTGGAGATAACCATGTCATGCTGTGTCAAAGGCCTTACAGAGCTCTTGGCAGGTGGCATCAATCAGTCTTCCCTCTTGCCTCCTGCAGTCACTCCATCATATAATGTCACTAGACAGGTCAGGCATAATTTTCCCCCTTAGTGAAGAAATTTAGATCTCTTTAGCCTTCAGATCTATGGACCAAGGCACAGGGTTTTCTCCCTAAACCTCATTAGTCTTCAGCTTTCAACTTCTTTATAGCATAGCTTGACTCTGAAAGCTCTTATCCTCAATTTTCAGTGCACCTCTGCAGATGAAGGAAAACGTGGTAGTAGGGTCTCTGGGGATGCTCTGCTATTGGAAAGCAAGAGGAACCCTCACTCTTCTCAAAGGTTATGTCAAGGCAGCAGGCAATTAAGCATATTTATAAGTGAATTTCTTTTAATCATAATAAAAGCAGAGGAAATCCCTGCAGAAAACTCCTGAGTTCCTCTTACTGACAATATATGTGCTCAATATAAACCACACCAGACTCAGAAGACATCATTTATTGTGTAAGAGTCCGCAGTTAAAGAAAGAAAGAATGTCCTATATTTATAACTGGGTCTGTGCTCTTTTCCCTCTCTCTCCCATGACTCCATTTAACATTCCCAGAGGATGGACTGAGACTAATGGGAAATGTTCTGGACTGGTCTAAAATGACAGTTCTACTCCCAAAGATGTAGGACATTAAACAAGATAAAGCAAATGGTTTATAGCCCAGATTACTGCAATAACATATACACAGCACAATAAAATATGATATAAACTCATCTAATCTGTCAACACTGGATGACTAAATACTGGAAAGTTAAAAGTTGTTTCTATTTTTCTCACATTAAAAATGCCTTCAGAATTGGTAATGTAGTAAACTGATGACCACTTGTGAAATATTTTATTGACAAAGCAAGACCTTTTCTGACAGGGAAGTTGTACTGTCCCAACTCCACCAGAGTCAGCTCCAAGGGGACTTTCCTAGGCAGAAATAGCCATGACACTATTCATGGCTCTCCCTGGATTTTTCCATCTGGCTGCATGCCTGGTGGCAGTTCTCTCCCTGCAAATCCCAGCAAGTAGTGGAAGGGTGCTCAATAACTTTCACTACATTCAAGTTTTCTGTCCTGGAGCAAACCTCATGTCATTTCTTGTGATGGTGTGGTCTGGCTGCAGCCTTAACAGAGCAAGGAAAGGACCCAGGCAGGGGAGGGAAAGGGACACAGCTCCTCTTCCTCTGTGCTCCTCACTCTCAGTTCCCCAGCAGGGATGCCCTCAGTGATTTATTCCCATGCTTTGGCATGTATTTCTGCCTCTTGTTGAGTTTCTTCTCTGTTTTAAGGTTACTTAAAGGACTTATTTCTGAAAGATGGGATCAGTTATTCTACAAAAGGTATGAACAACCTCATGCACCAAAGCTGGTGGAAAACACCATGGAAACCACAGATGGAAATCACCTGTGCACTACAGGGGGGTCCTGGTGGGCACCAAGTTAAACATGAGCCATCAATGTGTGCTTGCGACAGAGAGGACAATGGTGTCCTGGGCCTGCTCAGGCAGGGCACTGCCAGCAGGATGAGAGATGTGACTCTTCTTTTCTACTGAGCACTGGTTGAGACACATCTGCAATGTTGTATCCAGAGCTGAGCTGCCAAACATGGACATAATGAGAGAGTCCAACAAAAGGCCATGAAGATGACTAAAACAATGCAGCATTTTTGATAGGCAGAAATGTGGCATTCACATTCTCTGAA
>NW_005058638.1:0-1814 GCF_000277835.1 Geospiza fortis
TGCTTTTAACTGTCTTCACTTTAAAGTAATGCAATGTCCAATGAATTAGTAAGGTAATTAATCAGGAGTTAGAATATGAGATCTCCCCACAGAGGTCTCCCTCCCTTACGTTGGCCCACAAAAGTTTAATGTTCTTTTCTCTCCGTGTCTTGCTGAGGAGCAGGAGTTGAGAGCGCAGCTTGGTGGGTCCCATCCAGCTAAGGTTAACAGCCAGCCACCATGTAATAACTGATCAGTGTGCTTTTACCTGCAGAACAGGTTGCTCCTGGTAACCAGGACTGCTAGTCAAGTTGTAATATTAAGGCTGTAAATGAAAACTTTTGCTTTAACTTCCTAGCTGCCCTCCGAAAGCAACATGCAGCAGAATTGCACCTGGGAGACTTTCTTGTTTTCCTGCGTAGAGTTGTGTCTTCAAAAGCAATTCAGTCCAAGATGGCATCTCCAAAGTGGACAGAAGTCCTTCTTAACATTGCTTCCCAGAAGTGTTGCTCAGGTATGATCATGTCAAAATGTGTTCCATGGTTACTTTGCATTTCTGTAGTGCAGTTCCAAAAACTAAGCCCTGTTAGAACATGTATTACACAGTGAGTTCCTAGTGAACAATTCAGACCAACTGCAGTATAGATGTACAGGGGTTATACTCTGGGCACTGGGGGCATGGAACGAGGGGCAGGCCTGAAGCTGAAGTAATTTTAAGATTATTGACACTTTGTTCCATCTTCAGGAGTTCCCTTGGTTGGCAATTTGAGGACTAGACTGCTTGCACTTCATGTACTAGAAGCTGTATTACCTGCATGTGAATCTGGCGTTGAAGATGATCAGATGGCTCAGGTCTTTTTATTTTGTTATAAGCTTTCACATTTCCTCAAAAATCTGTTTAACTGCTAAGTGTTTCATAGGTTTCAAAATCCAAGTCAAACAAGGCTCAGTGTAGTTACTTGTTAATCTAAGAACACTAAATGTTTTGATGTTTATGCCTACAAAGCAAAGTAAAACAATGTAGTGTTGCTGTTGTCCTCATGTTGGCGTTAAATTGATGTGAATTGTATCCCAATGCCCCAGGTTGTTGAACGGTTGTTCTCACTTCTGTCTGACTGCATGTGGGAGAGTCCGATAGCCCAGGCCAAACACGCAATTCAAATAAAGGAGAAAGAACAAGAAATAAAGCTCCAGGTAACAGTGCTTGTACTTTGTCTTGTGACTGAATGCAGCTGAATTGCATTTACCACAGATATTTTGTTCTATTTCTCGTAGAAGCAAGGAGAGTCTGAGGATGAAGATGAGAATCTTCCCATCCAGGAAGTGTCCTTTGATCCTGAGAAAGCTCAGTGCTGCATAGTGGAGAACGGGCAGATTCTAACTCATGGAAGTGGAGGCAAAGGATATGGCTTAGCTTCCACTGGAGTTACTTCTGGGTGTTACCAGTGGAAGGTAGGTTGCATAAATGTATATTTCTTACCTTCTCTCTCATTGTTTTGGAAATGTGCTATGTTTTATTAACAGCAGCTGCCTGTGTTTTTCACTTATGACAAGATTCTTGAGTAAATGGCAGTGTTACATTTATGGTTGGACTCAATAATTGTAGGGATGTTCTCCAACCTAAGTCATTCTGTGATTTTTTAGTGCCAAGGGAAGAGTTTGTGTCTGCTTTTGAGTGGTGGGATTTGAGTATTTCTGCATGCAGATTGGAGACTGTGAACATGTGTTATGTGTTATTAGAGGTAATGGTGGTTGCCCCTAAGGTCCACAGTCAGCTTGCATGTGCAGTTTTGCAAAACTTACCTACTGAATTATGTAGATTTAGGATTTTTTTT
>NW_005058639.1:0-1813 GCF_000277835.1 Geospiza fortis
GGGAGCCTGTTCCAGTGACCAAACACCCTCTCAGTGAAGAACTTTCCTGATGTCCTAGGGTGGTTTGTGGAAACGATGTGGGAATGCAGCTTCCACCAGATATCTGCTACCTTAACACAAAGTCAAAACATAGCCAATGCTTATGAGAAAAAGGATCCACTCTTCTATTCAGAAGAAAATCCCTACTTATTATGAGGCATCTCACCAGTAAAATCACCTTCCTCCAGACCTAAACTTACACTGTTTCTGCCTAAAGAGTAAGAACAGTAGAACTTCAACAGCTGAAAATGCTGCACCAAAAAAAAAGCCATTAGTTGGTGGAACACACATCCAACTAGTGGAATAAATGCTATATCCCATAAAGAACTCTTATGTCTCTTTTTTCACCAAAAGCAAAGAATTTCCAGGAAAACAAATCAACCTCCACCCTGCAGAGTTGGAGGCCAGGTTAGTACAACTTCCTATACAGGAATCATTGCTTCATGGGAATAAAAATTACATAAAACAGTGTTCTTTTCTCCAATGCTAAGTATTACAATATATCAAAACTCCTAGGGACTAAAATGCTCCAGGAATACATCTAGAATAAAAAGAGTAATAAAGGATAAAAGGTATTACAATTATGAACAAGCAAAACTAACAAGAACCTAGTGCAAGAAGCAGTCAATGTGATAGGGTGAAAAAGTGGTTTTTTTTCTTTGTTATTAGAAAGAGCTACATTGTCTCTCAAACAACGCAGCACTAACTAGAGAAACAATCTGAAAAGAATAAGGACCTTGGGAAAACTGGGCTCCTTCAAAAGCAAGAAACACTGAAGTTCATGACATCAGTCTAGTTAGTTGCCTTGCTTCTGGTTAAATATCATCAAATACTTCAGATAACAGTGAGTTTGCATGAGTAGTTTAAATGAAGCATCCATGTAGCAGGCATGTAACTCTTACAACTTCTTGAAACATCTGTCTGAGGGCTAAATGCACCAGTGGCACCCTAATTCCATGTAATCTTGGAGTTCCACCCTAAAGACCATCAGATAAAATTGCAATCAGACAGGTGAACACAGGTCCCAAATGTCTCATTAAAACAATACCGATGGAAATATTTTAAAGGCTTTCATATGTGTCAGCTAAAAACTGCAGAATCCATTCAGCTGTGAAAGGGGTCGAATCTCAAGTAATGGAGGAGTACATGGGAAAATTAACAGGGAATCAAAATACTACTCAGTTTTCATCTTTGTTTCTGAAAGGATCAGACATAGACACCATCAACTTAAGCTCAAAGAACGAAACTTTCACAGGATTAAATAATTTGATTGGAAAAGAGGTAGTAACTCTACTAAGAGAAATGACTCAAGTCAAATTACCATCAGTGGCATCGCATTAATAACCTTAGTATGTATCTCAAAAAATGAAACTTTGTAGGACTGCAGATTGACTTGAAAAGTGAAAACTTCACTAGTAGAAACAAAATATCTCAATTTAGAAGTCCAAATGTTCTCATACTAAGTTGACTCAAAAAGAGGTGATGTAAATAGCATTTCATTAACAATGTTACTACCTATCCCCCCCTTTAAAGCAAGTATTGAGACTAAAATCAGCCTGTACACCCTTACACGGACTGAGATGCTTTCAGACCTATAAGAAAAGTGACTTCAGCATGTCCTTGTGCTGCGCCAGGCACACAGCATGACTTGGTCATTTTCACTGCTGTGAAAACTTGTCACACAAAAAGGTGTGCCTAGACAAGGTGAACATCATTTCTGTCCACAAGAATGACTATTTCAGCCCCAGTCCTTCAGAAGACTTGGTGCCTACAC
>NW_005058640.1:0-1813 GCF_000277835.1 Geospiza fortis
AACTACCAGTAGAACAGGAAAAGCCTGCACCTGGCACAGCAGCGGGATGGAAACCAGATCCCAGGAGCTCCAGCAATTAGAGCGGGAGAAAGAGTGGTTTATCTCCTCTTGGAAAGTCACTAACAAGTCATAAGGGGTAATACAAGAGTTTTCAAGCTTGCTTGAAATATCTGCTCCAAAAGCAGATCCAAGAACAGCCTGGCAAGTCATGCTCTCAGGTGTGAAACTCCTTTTATTTGGAGGAGGGAATCACTCATAGTGTTTTCTTAACCTACTGCTGCCACGTGTGGGTCTGTGAGTCAACAAAGGACGGAAAAACAGCTGCCCCCAAGCTTCACCAGGGCCTTCCAGGAGCTCACAGAAAACAAGGAAGAAATACTAATTTATTGCTGTAAGAAGGATGGAGCAAAGTAGTGTGGAGAGGTCTAGAAGTAAATTGGGGCACAAGAAGAAATCTTAAGTGAGAGACTCAAACATTCTCTCTCAACAAGGCGAAATACTAACGGGAGTGACAGAATTTTCCCTGAGCCCTGGGAATTGCCCCAGGGACACTTGTTATCTTTTCCTGGCCATATCCACTCAAGTCTTAACTGTACTTTACATAGTCTTTCTCCAGCAGCTGCAAAATTCTGAGGCCACCTACATACTTCCCAAAAGCAGTCTAAGTGTTTCTGGACAAGCCTTTACACACAACCCCCACCAGCAGGTTAGAGCATCACCCCACAACATTTGCAGCAGAAATTTTACTTTGTGTTTTTTATGCAAGTCCACCACAGAAATCTTCAACAACTTCCCACTCCTACAAGGTGTGATACTCCAAACTATCCTCTGCTGGAGATGTCACCTCTGACAGCACAAACTCCTGTACGACAAGGGGGAAGAAAAATCTGCATTTACTTTCAAGAAATAGGAAGATCTGAAGTTAAATTATTCTAGTAGAGAGGTAGCAAGGCTCAAGCACAAAACAGGCAGCAAATCTCACAGTCCAACAAATCCTGCAGCCTTTTTCTGAGTTTCAACAGACAAACTGTTTTCATTAGCTCCCATTCCCCTTGCATAAAACAGACTGGGTAGCCCCAAGTGAAAACACCACCAGAGTAGAAGAGGATTTTTTATGTTTTTTACCCCTCTGGCTTACACAACTGACATTTTACTTGCAATCACAAGTCACTTTGCCTTTGCACACAGCTGGAGTTTTTTTCCCTTCTGTCCTTCTATGTCTTGTAAGCAAGACAGGGTAGAAACTGATTTCCAATACCCATCCATACACTGACCATCACATCAGTTTCAGAATCTGAGCAATAAATAAATACAATAGAAACAAACAGAAACACAAGGACATATTAGAGCTAGAACAGAACTGAAAGAAATTCAAAAGAAGAATGAGCTAGAGTTTGAATGACCTAGAATACAGGAAAAGCTCTCTGCAGCAAACCAATACCTGGAATCAAGGCAGACACATAGCGCCTGCTCAGGCCCAGTCAGAGGATCCAGCTCTAGGAATTTTTAAAGGAAGGGGCTAAACATGAACTTTACAATCCCTGGTGTTCTTACAGGCTCCAGAGAAATCCTGGTGCTGATGGAGGACAGAAGACACTTGATTGTGGTCAGCCTTGGGTTTACTCCAGCACCTTTCTAGGAATCCTGAAGCAGTAGAAGTCCAGCTCTTGGTCATTCCTCTGTGCAGAAGCAGCCAGCCTGCACCTACAGCCCTGTTTAGCCCTGTATCCTGTCCCCCTGTGGTGGGTTGACCCTGGCTGCATGCCAGGCACTCACTCCCCTGAGTCACTCTATCACTCCCCTCCACAACTGG
>NW_005058641.1:0-1812 GCF_000277835.1 Geospiza fortis
TTTTTTTTTTGGAATTTGCTTCCTTATTTAAACAAACCAAATGACAACCAAACCTCCTATTAAAGACTTAGTGTAAATCTCATTTCATATGTGCTGCAAGTGTGATGAAGGCACAAGGTCCTTCAATAGCTTCAAGTCTTCTCTTACTAAAATTCAAGTTCTTTGTGTCTGGCATTAGTTGTGCTGCTCACAATTTCTGGTGAATATGCAGGCAGTTTTGAATATCTGCACTGCAGAACACCAACAGAAGGGGTAGATTGTGATTGACTCAAACCAAAATTTGTTTAGTTATCAGTGGGATGCTATTTGGATCTGTTCTATATTTCTCAGGAATACTGGTGAACTGACAAAGTTTGATGATAAAAATTGATCCAGAACAGCCAAAACCAAAACTGTCGTGAGCTAGTCTTGTACTGACTGACTTGGCAATGAAATGACAAATGAAATCTGGAGTCATAAGTGCACAATAAGGCATATGGGTGAAAAAGATCCTGTGAAGCACTAAAATAGGTTTTGTTTGTTTGGGTTTTCTGCTTTTTTACTGGCTTAAGAAGATGATCTGATATATCACTCAGCTGAAAATTCAGCAATGTCAAAAAAATAGGTCCTAAACTGAACATCAGCAATTATTAACAAAGGAACTGAGAAATGAACAGCAAAAGTGCACCTTCTGACTGAAGCAAAATCCAGGGTATTGCATGCAGGTCTTTCAATATAGATAAAATAGAGCTAAAAAGAGATGGAAAAAAGCCAGTTAAATGCTGAACTTATGGAAATTCTGGTGTATGAATTAAGAGCTGTTTAACAGATAAGGGGAGAAGGAGAATAGTCATGAATAACTTGTAAAAAGAAGCATTTTCCCAAAACAGAAGCTGCAGGGAGAAGGGCGCAAGCGTAAAAGTTTAGTGTTTCTTTTAGAAGCTGAAAGGAGACTTTTTTTCCAACAATATGCAGCAGTGTTTACTGCAAATCACTAGCACAAACATGTTTTTCATGATTACATAAATGGGTTAAAAACCCAAAATAGACAATCTTCTTGAAGGAAAGGGAGTAGGGATTATTACATGTAAGATGCATTGATGGGGATATGACCTCAAGTTCTCGAGAATATGTCTTATTAATTTTATTTGTCTGAAAAGAGCTTAAGATGTACACAGGAAAAGAGCCTGATGGGTGCATGTTACCTATTTTTATGGGAATAGTGAGCATATGTAGTGAATGATGGCATGAGAGAGAAAAAGAGAGAACTCCTTCTCTAGGTTCTTTCTCCCAAAAGATGGTCTAAACCTGAATAAGGTACCATGTAAAAAGAATTTATGGCCAGATTATATACATGTTATGTTAAATAGAAAACTGCAGGAGAATTAGAGGGAAAACATGCATCACAATTATGTGAAGGAAGGGATATGAAGGGAATCCAAATATATTTTGGTTTTTTGAGGTCTTCACTTCTGCTACATTGCCATTGGTACTACTGATAATTCAACCAAATGCATTTTGAGAGGGACAGTTTAATGCCTATAGGAATTCCTTAGTCTATTAATAACAAATAAATCTTATACCAATTGCAGAAGATCTTCTGTTCATGCACAGAAAAAAAATTGCTTTGTCCTGTCGATAGCTTTCTCTCTGCTCTAATAACCTTCATATTACACACATAGTACTGGATTCATTCTGTCAGAGCAAGTGAAATATTCCCCAATTACTGCATATGTCACCAGGGCCAAGAACAATGGTATAACTTCTCTGATGGAACTGAGAGAGTTTCACAGAAACCTGCTTGGCCAGCAAGTGCTTTCTCTCTCTCTCTCT
>NW_005058642.1:0-1812 GCF_000277835.1 Geospiza fortis
TGGCCTCCTCTGGACTTGCTCCAACATGTCGATGTCCAGAGCTGGATGCAGCACTGCACATGGGATCTCACCAGAGTGAACCAGAGGACTAGAATCCCCTCCCTCATCCTGTTGGCTACATTGCTTTCGATGTAGCCCAGGATACAGCTGGCTTTCTAGACATAGAGTTGGCTTAATTGACATAAGATGCTATCACACAAATCTGAGGTGATTTCACATTTATTACATTGTTTATTGCTATTGCTCTGAACCATAGTTCTCTGTGAGGAGTCCCCAGTCAGTCTTTAAACAAAAAAATGTAAAAAAACCCCACTATGATTCCTCAGGGTGTCTTCCAGTATGACAAACTTGTATCTACAAGATTTTGTAGAGAATCTTAGTTTTAGTAATTAATATTTTTACAAAGACAATAAAAATGATGTGCTTTCACAGTGCTGGAATTTGGCTGTGAAAAACCACTCCTTCTCACAGATTTATTGGTCCATAAAAATTACAGGCATAAAACCAGCCTCTGGATTTTTATGAAATGTGTTAAAAAATCTAACAATATAAAAATGGGTTATGATTTGTGGCATCCCTTAAGTTACCAAAAAGGACTGAATCAGGGCAAACCAATTCAAATTTAAGCATACTGTCTACAGTGCTGCCAAAAGATAAAATCATGCTTGAGTGCTACAGCCTTATTTTATAGCTTATGCCTGAAGATAAATTTTATGGTTCAGATAAGGCCTTTTGAAAATAGGCATTTATGACTCTTTTATTAAAGAGGACTCTTCACTGGGCACCACTGTAATAAAATTGTATCTCTGCAAAACAGACGGTAGTGTCACTTTGACTTTTACCATGCAACAGAGTGCTGCTTCAAAGCCTGGACACAAACCATACACAAAAATGCTCCAGTTTGGATGGGCAAATGTTTGTGTTATTCTTTCTATGGAAACTGTACATTTCCTTTAAGGCCAGTTGTCCTAAAATTAAAAGTGAAATTTTGACATTGGAAGGTTTTGGTTTTACAGAACTTCTGAGCTATGCATGGTTTGACTAGATTCCAGTTCTCCAATCCATGAGGAGTTCCCAAAGCCAATGATGGACACATTTTATTACAATCTGAAGGAACTACTCCTACTAAATGCACAGGGACGAGGGAGAGAGACTTTGATCATTCAGTCTGTTTAGCTGTAGCTTCACTGCATGGCTCTGGTTTGTCTCTCTCCTATCTGCTTTAGCAAGGACACAGCCCAGGCATAGCTATGGGGAGTTCACTCCAGGCTCTTCCCCCCAAAATATATGAAACTATCCTGTCTCCCTTCCCCTCTATAGTCATTCCATAATACATTTTGCCTTCCATTCACTGCTGCAGTGCATCCCTGGGCATGCAATACACACACTACATGTCACTATCAGAACGCCCTGATGGACTGCAAAATGCAGAATTTTGAACACTTTCAGCTGAAAGCAGCAGATCATGTAGTAGCTGCATTTTAGAGGCACCAAGGTATGACTGAGGCACAAGGATACCTTCTCTGAAGGGAGCTAACCTTTACTGCGTGGCCACAGGCCAGTCTACACTGCTTAGAGGCTTCCACTCAGCTGTAGTGAACAAAAGGCAAACTGCAAACAAGCTAAACAGTGCCAAGGCATTGGCTTGAGAAGTGACATCTATCAGTTCTACTGTCTGGTGTTTACCAGCCCCCTACCTGGTCTGCTTTTGCCACATGAACTTTTAACCAGCACTGCTTCAGAAGGCGGCCAGGAGTGGTTTGAAGAATAATGCTGTCGCAAACCTCTTTTTATGAAAAATCCTTTCCTTAG
>NW_005058643.1:0-1811 GCF_000277835.1 Geospiza fortis
AGAAAGGCAGAAGAAAAAAACATTGTGCAAAACATCTGAAGCATGTCAGCCCTGCACTCAACACCCTCCTGACTCTGGAGCTGCACTTTTGGTACACTGTTTACATAAAGCTGGGTAGCCCTCAAAACCTTTCTAGTTGCATTCTCCCTCAAATTCTGTCTGATACAAGCAAGAATGTTTGAACAGAGGTTTGGGATTGGTTTTTCTATCTGCAATATTGCTTACCCATTGCAGATTTTGAGATCTAAGTCTGTGTTCTTTAAGGTAAGGCCACTGGAGACAGTGCATCCTGCAGTGCACAACAGCCTGGATGGACAAGCTTCCATGGCAGGGCTTAGGAATAGAAGGATTCCCAAGACCTTCATTTCTGCCTCCACTGAGAAAGGCAATGACAGACACATCCCATCTTCTCAGACCACCTTTGCCAAGCAACACACTGAGGGCCATGGAAATGTGGCTGTCATTTGTGCCCCTAAGCTTTGAGGTATTTAGGAATATCGCTGGTAATTTTAACAATAGTAATTTAGTGAGCATGCTGAACAGATGATTGTTTCTAAAAACTGAAAAACTGTCATTATTTCAGCATATTATACCCTTTAATTGTTAAACAAATTATTATCTGTCTACTTTAATTTATACATTTGTGTTGTCCAAGATTGGAGACAAGTTACACAGAACACATAGGCATTTTCTAGGGCCAAACTGAGCCACATCAAAGGTCTATCCAGCAGTGACCAGAAGCCCATGCCAAGTAAAGCATGAAGGATGATAACTTTCCCCCAGTTCCTAGCTGGGGAGTTGGATGAGTTGGAGTTTCTGAGTTGGATGTGGTCTCTGCATATTTAGTAGCCTGGATTTCTTACTTCAACTTGGCAAATCTCTCTTTGATCCTGCATAAATGTTCAGCACACTCCTGGTGTCCTGCAGGAAGAAGCTCCCAGCTCAGCTGCCTGTTGTGTGTCACTTCCTTGGCTTGCTTGGAACCTGTCTCCTCTTAGATTCCTTTGATACACCCTGAGCTCTACATGCACAGACCCCTCATAACCCCAGTCCTGTACAGCAGGCTATATCAGCTCTAAGGGATCACAGATTCTGACCTCACAAGTCACTGCTTTTTCAACCCCCTAGCTGACTCCTACCCCTAATGGTGGTCCCAATAAACCCTGCCAAAGTTACAGTGCTCCGCTGGGTTCAGCCTGTGTCAGCCCAGACCCCAGCTCCAGATCTAACTTCATTAATTTCAAAAAGGCTGCCACACATTTCCAAACTACTGCTTTTCTGTTTTATTCCACTGTTATCAGCCTTCCTTCTAGTCCCACAGAGCTGGCCAAGTCTTAGAATAATTTTCAGCTCTGTTGAAAAGCATAACATTTACCCTGGCGAGACATGCACAAAAACCACACTTCCAGCTCAAATAAAGGCAACTCTTTGAAAACAAAAAACTCCCATTTGTGACCTAAATAATCTTCAGAGTTACAAAACAACTTGCCCACTGCCTGACTCTAACCCTTGCTTTGACTACAGTAACGATGTTACTAATCACTTCAAGAGCACTACCCAAAACAGATCTTTTAGTTTCTGGTCTCAACACCAAACTTCGCTCTTCCACTGCCTTCTTCCCAATCCAACCCAGCTTGCAGTTAACATCTTGGATTCAGTGCTGTATCCTAATTACTGCCTTCAAAACCTTGTTAAAAGCTTCCCACACCAGTTCTTCACATGCTGCTGCTACTGTAGCTGTCCCCAGGTGAAGAACACACCCTGCTTAGGAGCTTCTCTGAAGTTGGACTGTAAATACAAATGCTCCTGCA
>NW_005058644.1:0-1811 GCF_000277835.1 Geospiza fortis
TTATGAAAGACACTTCCTGTGAGCAAACTCACAGACTGCTGTATGCAGTCATTAATCTGGTATAAGAATCTCAAAGGTAGCAAAGGTAGCTTGAAAATACTATGTAGATAAAGAGGACTTCGTTTGTTTTTCCTTTGGGTGGCCTCTTACACAGACCTTTTGACTATATCTGCCCTGTAAAATTTATGGCCACGGTTCTGGGCTCACAGAAGCATGAATAAATGCACTGTTAATGGATGCCAGACTGCACTGTGAAATCAAGTTTGCAGTTTCCAGTATGAACTTGGCCACCTTTAAGGGCATGTGACCTCTTACAGACATGTAGCACCTCATGCAATAGCTTTTTTCATTATTTATTTATAGACATGGAAGAAGCAAAATGAATCTACAGGCTGGATACATGCGTTGTAGAGAAACTGCATAGGGGGCTTTTTGAGAGAGCAACACTTTCCAGAATTTTGGAAGATAAGCTTAGTATGGAGTCATGTTTTTATGATCAAATCAGATGATACATGCTTTTCTACCTTGAACTATAAAATTACTTATAAATTAAAGTTGGCCTGGCAATTTTGTCTTTCCAAGTTATTTGAAACATGTACAAGCTATATGCTTGATTCTCAGGACATGCCTGATAACAGAAGCTCAAGGAAGCAATTTGATATACTATCACCAATAAAATCTTACTCAATCTGAGTGAGAAACATTTTACTACACCTACTAAATTCAAATTCTCTAATTGTAGAAAAATCATACAAGAAGACACATTCAGATTAAAAGATTTAAATAATAATGTAATCAGGGTCACATTTCTCTTTGTACTTGACATTATCAAGTACATAGGATTATGCTTTCTCTATGTAGTCAGTGAACTAGCGTGTGTGTACCTAGCATGTATGTATACTTCTCTCCAGCTGACATTCACATTTTCATGTTCATTTACAGCAGTATTGTACAGATATAACATTTCTCATTGTACCAAAATGATGAGAGTCAAGTCATGAAACTGGCTCTTTCCTAAAGACAATCATCTGGTAAGCATGTCCACTTCTACATCTTTTCATCAGAGATACTTCCCTTATATCACTGAAGCAAAAAAGTCTTTCTTAAACACACAATTACTGAACTTGGTATTACTGAATTCAATTGCTGGTGCTAATTGACCTATTGCACTGTACTTTCATTTTCTTCCATATATTCTGTGATAATTAAAACCAGATTTGCCATTTTTATTCAGAACAAAAAATTCAGAGCAAGTTCCTTGATTATTTGTTTTGGGGTGTTGTAAGCAACCACTGCCTCCAAGAGCTCCTGGGAATTCCTTCTGCTCAGCCCAGAGGCCCTGGGGTCTCTCCAGCTCAGGCCAATGGATGCGGCTGTTGCTTTCCCATTTGCGGGTTCAACCAATAGTGAGGATATGTCTGACTTTACACCAGTCTAGTGATTTCTATCTTATTTTTGTTATCCTACTTAGAAAGTCTCTCAGTGAAACACAGACGTGATAAACACAAAGATTGCTCATGATTTCAGTAGGTGGCATTTTCCAAAGTGTGCGGTTTCCTAGTGTGCATTTTGACAATCATAAAAAGAGAGCTTGTTTCTGAGATGATCAATTGCCAAACAGTTTTTTGTTCTTCTGAACTTAATAATTTCAAGTGAGGATGATAATATCAAATATTCAATATTCAAAAGTCTATTTTAAATGAGAGTAATTTTCAGCCTGTATTATTTTTGTAGAACCAGAGAGATGCATGGCTTTTCAGTAGTTAGGGGTCTTTTTTGGTATGTTTGCTTTTCCTTACCTTTTTTTTTTT
>NW_005058645.1:0-1811 GCF_000277835.1 Geospiza fortis
GACTTCATCCATCTTGGCATGCCTGAAGCGTGACCTCAGCTCACTTTGGCTTCAGTTTGTGTTGAAGATTCTTAGCAGGTGCTGGCAGCTCTGTGGATGTGACACAACATATATAGCTCTCTCTTCATCCAAGAGGCAGGATCACTTTCATGCTGACCCTGCAAATTACATTTGCACTATGTGGAGTTTGCCCTCTTGTTGTTGTAGCTTGGAGGATCTAAGTTTACAACCGAGTCAAGGCTTGCAAGCAGAGCTGGTATCTTTTACTAGACTAACTGGGGCAACAAAGCAAAAAAGTAGTGCTTGAGCTTCAGCAGCAAAGATCTGTCTTGTCCCTCTCTAATGGCAAACAGAAATACTGAAGGGCCTGTGCTACTCTCCAGAGATGGACCATTGCCTGCCACCTTCTCAGTATACGTGTAATTTTCTTCCAAGCATCCTTAGGATGTTTTCCTGTGATGGACATGCACAACAACACAGGGCAGTGATTTGAAACAGAGTTTTTTATTTGTGCAGTCTGTTGCAGTGGTAGGTGACAGGTTTGAAGGGAGGTAGCTGTGTGCAGCAAACGACCCTGTGTGGGAGTGTCAGGACTTCTTCTGTGCATCTACTAAGACATTTTGCTTCAGCTGAAGCCTTGACTCTCAGCAAACCACCCTGTTCAGGATGCAGTGCTTCTCTTTATGCCAGGAGATCTTAACCTGCTCTGAAATCCACTGCTGGGTTTTCATTCACATAGGCATCCTTCCATATGGCCAAATTAGCGCTGGCCACACGTGTTTTGTGTACAGTAGCGGGAAGTACAGGCTGGTATCAGCAGATCAGTGGAGCAAATCTGTTCATCCCAAGGACCAGTTGTGTCAGAGGGGGTTTGCTTTGGTCTAGCTTGTGACTGGGTCTGGGACCTGTGCTACTGTGAGCTACTGGAGTGAGTTAGATCCAGTTCTGGAGCACATCTGGCTTAGCTTCACCCAAGACATGTTTATGGAATGAGCTCTTAGGCCATTCTGTGCTGTGAACCAGAGCACAGTGAGTGGGAACAACCAGGAGGTTTGTTCAAAAATTCAGTTCTGCTCTGACCTGTAGCACTGCTGCAGATTCCTCAGCAGTGCACTGTGCTGTAGCATGGTGCAGAAGCACTTCCTCAGTTTAGCATTGTGTTTCCTTTTCTCAAGGAACCACGTGTTCCTGCAGGTGACTTGGGATGTAGACACACACATTTTCTGCCAGCATGACTATAACAAGACAGAAGTTATGTGTAGAAATTATCTTCTAATTGAATACATCCTAAAATCACCAGGCAAATTTTATCCCTGGGACTGGGTTACAAAGCCATAGACTATCTATGACTGTGCATGCAGAAACCTGACTAACCCAGGAGGTATTTTTTAGGAGAACTCCTAGTCAGATGAAATATTTTTACTGTCTATACAAAAGGAAATATTCTCTTTTTTGTGTTGGGTGATGTAACCATAAACTTTTAATGACAAACAAATTAGCGTGGTGTATTTACTAAAACAAAACAGAAACCCCAAACCAACAAACAAATCAACCAATTAAAAAAAACCCAACAAAGCAATACCTCCATCCCCCGAAAAAAAAATCAAGGAATCTTTTAGAAGCCTCTACTGAAAAGTTCAAGATGAGATGAGTGAAAAATAAGGCTGACCATACTTACCCTAACGAGTGGTGTTTTCATTTTTTAGTGGAAGTATATGCTTTAATAGGCTAAAATGTTTAATCATCTCAACTTTACTAGAATGTTTTAATCACCAGATGATTTAGAATGTTTTAATCATTAAATAAAAAAA
>NW_005058646.1:0-1811 GCF_000277835.1 Geospiza fortis
CATGGGGCAGAGTTGGCACAACTGAAAAATGCATGTGTTCTTGATGAGAGGAAAATATTCTAAAACTGTGCCTTGTATCAACTTTTTTGCTTCTTTGCAGGGAGAACCAAGAAAATGTAATGTCCGTATATGGGACTTATGGTCTATGGCAAAGTTTTTTCTGCAAAACTGTATACAATTGATGTACCTACATAATTGCATAACCTCCATGGTCTTTTCATGAAGACGTGCGTTGGAGAGAGCCATTCATCTGGTTACTATTTATTTGCACTTTAATCCCCTTTTCTGTCCCACTCCAAACTAATTGTGTGTGTGTTTGTCCCTCCCTTTAACCACTGCAAATAGAAAGCAGACAGAAAGCCAGGAGCTTTGACAAAAAGCAGGAAGAGGAGAAGAAAAAGCCCTGAGAAAATGATAGCCACACATGGCACACTCTGATCTCACTGTAATGAGGAGGCTTGTAAAGGCTTGCATTTGTGGGTCATTTACCCGTGCCATACAGAGTGTTTGTTTTACTTGGTAAACAAGGATCACAGCACTCCGCTTTCAGGCAAACAGATTGTGGATATATTTTCAAAACTGAAGTTGAATGACTTTAAAAGTGTGTAATAGCTCTCACTGCTTTTCATTTCTTTTACACATAGCTTTTTAAATGTTGTGTGACTATTGACAGCCCTGGAAGGTAATCTAGGGTGATTTTTCCCTTGTTTTGATTTGGGCAGTCAAAAGAAATATAGCTCTTTTCCACGTCCAGATAGCAGCTGTGGAATTTCTCTGTCTCTGAAGGTATTTTACTCCAGTTTCTGGTGTTTCTGCCTGGCTCTGCTCTCTTAGCTATGATCTCAGCATCACTCTGAGGTGCTCAGCCATGAATGCTGCTCACATGTTGGCTTGCTCCGGGTGCAAGGAGATTGGCTTTCCTGGTGTGGAAACCCAGCAATACAGTATGGACTCAGGCTCTGCCCCTTGGCTCTTGCCTTGTTGTAACCAGCCTGACCCACACATCAAGCAAAAGTAAACTTGCACTTGGACATGGTTTATGGAGAGATGAGAGGCATGGTCTCTCGTTTCACCTCCACACAGAGCCCCAGTAACCCGAGGGTTGCTGCACAGTGACCTCTTCTAGAAATTATCGACTGGTTCTTACCTGTGCAGTACAATGTGATCCAGGACTCTCCACACACTTTGGGTAAAGTGCCTTTCAATGCTGTCTGTTAGTGACTGCCCTTTGATGTTACTCGATATTTGAAAACTCAATGTTTGTGTTTCTGCTCCTTTGGTCTTTGTGGAAATGAAAAATATTTTACCACTCTTGCAAAATTACGCACTTCAGATGTACTTTGGTAATTTTTTGAAGGAGTCCTCAGACTTACTGGTCAAGATCCACTTCAAGACTTTAGACTGAATCCAGCTAAGGCAAATTTGTATTTATTTCTGCAAGATGCTTCATGAGTGCTTCTAGCTTTACCTGAAAACAAAATACCTTGACATCACATCTCTAATCTCACACCTGCCCATTCCACAACTAGTTTGCTGCTGTCCTCCTGTGGGCCTACTCCATTCCCCTTCCTCCCTTGGGAGCATCTTATCCTGCCTTCACCCCCAAAAATCCTGCTCCGTGCATGCCTGACGGGGCAGCAGCCCCTCATCCCAGCCCCACAGCCTTCATTGTCATGGTGAATCAGCAGCTTGAATACCAGGTCAGTTCTCACTCATGTGCAACTCTTTCTGCTCTGGGGAAGTTCTCAGGACCCAGGCAGTGTCAGTCCTCCCAACTCTGGGGCTCCCTCAGGCAGGGTGTGCAGGCTGCT
>NW_005058647.1:0-1811 GCF_000277835.1 Geospiza fortis
AAATGAAAATGAAAATTAATAGAGGGATGAAGCTACAAAAGGAGCTTCCATTTGGGATTAATCTTAGCTTTTTAATGCCTGACTTTAATGCAAATTCTTTTATGCTGTTCGTTTATCATGTATGTGTGTGAATGTATATTTGTAAACACTGGAATTTGGGGTGGGTTTTCTTCCCATCACATCATGACACAGATCTTTGCCCATTAGCAAGTGATGCATCATGTCTTTACTAAATTGTCAGACATAAACATCTCCATCTGAAGACAGGCACTAAAGGTGGGAAAGACTGATGCTTAGAAAATGAGTTCAACCACATAGTGAGAGTAAAAGAGATTTTTTTCATTTGCACTTTCTTCTTTTCTGAAAGTGTTCTTCCTGCTAGAGATATTTATTTTTCTTTCTTTTGTTTGTACCCAAGGAAGGATTTTGTGTTCAAAATCTTGTCAATTTCCTGCAACTACCCAAGTTTTAGTCATTTCTTCACTTTACAGTCCTGCCTTTCTAAGGTTGATGTCTGCCTTAGACATATTTTAAGTGTTCTAGCAACCCAAAAGAAGAAAAATCACAAAGCAGATAAATGCTTGAGGGGTAGACATAGCTCAGAACTGCAACAAGGTCCCTGCAGAAGTGGGAATGTTTATTTACACCAAGCAGGAGGGCTGCAAAAGAGTTCAAAACTTACCAATGATGGATATTGGCTTCCTGGCAAACCGGATCCTGCCCTGGAAGCCAACATATTTACTCCTGCAGCCTGCAGACCACAGCCGGACCAGGTACTCAGCACCAAAAAACACCACCAGAACTATTTCCTAACAGAGGGAAAGGGGGAAGAGATCAGAGTTGAGTTTTTTCATCATAAGCACAGTTTGCACGTCTAATTTATTAGCAGGACTAATACAAATGAGCTTGTTGAGATAGATGTTGCAATAAAAATGATTTAGCCTAATCTGTTGACTTTTTGTATGCATATGCCAGGCAGTAACTAAAAGGGAGAGATAATCAGTTCCTGAATGTGATTTGCATGAATAAACAGATGGTTTAAGCTCCATTCCATCAGTATATCATAGGAAAAACCACAACGTGATTCTTCTTTTGTTTTGACACTTCCTTGCCCTCCAGCCTTTCCCCACCTGGGTTGCCCTCCTCTGGACACACTCTCATGTTCTGATGTCCTTCCTCTATTGAGACACCAAAACTGTCCCCAGGACTCCAGGTGGGGCTGCACCAGGGCAGAGCAGGGTGGGGCAGTGCCCTCCCTCCATCCCTGTGCCCCCCAGGACACAGGTGACCCCTCTGGCTGCCAGGGCACGCTGGTGACTGGCATTGAACTTGCACCAAAACCCGCAGATCTCTCTGTGCAGGGCTGCTCTCCAGCCTCTTGTCCCACAGCTTGGGTGTATAACCAGGACAGGCTCACCTCAGGGGGAGAATAAAGCTCTTGCTTTTGTGCATTTCCATACAGTTGGTGATTGCCCAGCTCTCTGGTCTATCCAGATCTCTCTGTGAGGCCTCTGTACCCTGGGGGAGTTCACAGCTCTCCCCAGGCCAGCACAGATGTCAAACTAACTTAATGTGCATCTGATTTCTGAGTCTTGACCACTTAAAAAACATACTGGAGAGCACTGGCTGTGAAGTTGAGCCCTGGGGTACCCCCAGTGACTGAGTGCCAGGCTAGTGTGACCCTGCTTGCTGCAACTCTTTGAGCCAACTGCTCATCCAGGGTACCATGGGCTTGTTGAGCTCTGTGCTGGAGCGTTTATCCACAAGGATTCAGTGACAGACAGGAGCAAAAGCTTTGCTGAAATCCAAAA
>NW_005058648.1:0-1811 GCF_000277835.1 Geospiza fortis
AAAAATCACAAAATCAATTAGAACTGATTCTTCAAACTTTACCTTTTATCTTGTGATCACTTTGAATTCTCTTCTCCCTGCTGCATCTGAAGCTCACAACCACCTCCCTGCTGTGATGGGATTTTAGCCTAGTCACATGTCTGTGACCTTGTAACAAAAAAGGTAATAAAAAGGGTTTTTTTACTTTATTAGTAATGTTATTAACCCTTTTCACCACATCAATTCAGAAGTGTTTCCCCAACACTTCTGAAACTGCTGATATTTAACAAGAACTAAGACGTTGGACTTCAAGCCCTATGTGTTCACCCAAGTTTTTATTGCAAATTCCTTGCCAAGGTACAGCTTTATAAACCCATCATGTAAGGTAAATTAGTATTGACCCACTGAGTATATATAATGCTTGCTTCAGCGTCCTGTTCAGTTTTATTCTCTCCAAAATCTCTAATGCCCTCCATTTTTTTTCCATTTAGATAGGTGATTAAATCAGATTGTATGCCAGTTTATCTAGGGAGCGCAAGCACTGCAAAACTGTAACTTAATCACTTTCTGCTTCAAAAGTGTTCATAGGACTCTCTTAGTCTAACTATTTGGTTTACCCCATTTAGCTCCGTAAATCCTTAAAAACTTTTCTGACAGTATGTTTCTCTAACTTTGATAATTAGTGAAATACACTTCTTAATAGTGTTTCAACCTCTGCAGTAGGAAAAGGATTGAATCTACAGAGCAAATATCAGATGACCACAACCACAGTCATATCTCTTTTGTGGTGATCATAGAAAAAACCAACAATATACAGCAATACTCCAGGGAATGGCTCCTGGAAGGGGATGATAGCAGTGTCAAGAAAATCACTTGTTTTCCTTCTGATGTGTCTGAGAACATTAACTTCTGATATAGTTTTTCATTTCTCTACGTCCATCATACCAATATTTGATTGAGCATTTTATAAGCTTTATCTGAGCCATATATGATGTCTCATACACCCTCTTGATGAACTTTAGGTATATTTTCTTAGATGAATGCTCCTGTGCAAGAAAAAACTTCTAGGAAGTATACCTCCATATTTTCCCTTAATATCTTGGGCTTAGGTTCATAACTTGGTAAGTGAGAAGACTCTTCTGTGTTCTGATACAAAATGCAGGAATTATTTCTATACAGATGTTAAGTTCACGCAGTCCTTGTCTCATGTATTTAGTATTATGCTTGAATATGCCTCAGGTACTCCTTAGTTTCCTTTTTCCTATTTGTAATGTTATTCCTGTAGCATTATCCTCTTTCCCCTCATATATGATTGTTTCTCTGAAGTCTAAAGACAGTGGGTACTTCTTCCACAAAAAAAAAATCAGATTAACTAATTAAGACAGATTAAAAAAAAATAAAACTCACTGCAAAAAGTATCATCTACTACCTGGGAAAACCACTCTGTCCTCTTAACTTGCCACACACATTTTTCTCCTTTGACCTCACATCCCAAATCTGTGCATCAGAGCAATTCATCTTCTCTCAGTGAAAGAGACACAAGAAAGTTTTAGTCAAGGAAATTTAAACACAACCATAATAGATGAGTCTTGTTGTGAAGTAGTTCTGTGCTATTTTGCTATGGTCTGACATTATGCAGCATTTGCCATCTTTACAGAATAAGAGGATTCCTGGCTTGAAAGCATAAATTCCTACAGCTGAAGATAAGAGCTTAACAATCCAGCTGTAACAATTGTGTGAATGCAACAGGTGTTGTGGATCAAATACACAGAGGACAATTAATGCTGGAATTGCACTAGAATTGCAAATATGGGATGCCTGTTAAAAAAAAA
>NW_005058649.1:0-1810 GCF_000277835.1 Geospiza fortis
GATATATATATACACACACATATATATCACACACAAACTACTGATCATGACTACATATATAAAATAACCACAAGTGATTAGGACTAAATACCTACATTCTACAAATCCAGTAACTCATCCATATCACCATGCCAAGGTATCATTTGCAATGACTTTTAAAGAAGATGACCCCTACTGCCAGAGCAGATTGCCCACAGGACAACTGACCAGGATATTAGCTCAGGACTGAGTGGCTAATGTATTTACACAACTCCAGTTCACCTGATCCAACATGCAAAACTGTTTTGAGACCATGTTTTTGCCCCCTATTCCGACACTCGGCTTCCAAAACATTTGCAGCAGCCTCTAAGAGGTTTTTGGAAAGCTTGATAACCTTTTCCACTAAACTGAGGTGTTCTGACAGCCAAAAGTTCAATTGGATCTCTCCAAATGGTCTTTAAAATCTGTGGTAGGGATCTGGATCAATTCTGAAACCAAAGCCCAGGAGAGAAGCATCACTAAAGGTCACAGCAGTTGATTGTTTAAAATATCTGTTCCCCATTACACAACATTAGTTTCTTATATTATGTAAGACATGCAACTCAAAGTCTACCTACCACACTTGGTATTTTTGGGCTGCTGTACCAGAAAAGGTCTTGCAAATACAAGTGTGGCCCAGATTCATTCAACTATTTTTAGATACCTCCTGCTGTTAACTATTTATGCCTGCAGACTGTCTACACAGTGCAGAGCCAGGCCCTGCCTCTGGTTCCCAGCACTAAACCTGACTGCTCTCAGGAGATTCTTATTGCTGGCTACAGTGGAAACACCAAGAAATCTGGGACATACCTGCAGATAAATGGAACTTCAAAATTTGTTTTAGTGATGCAGAAGAGCAAGGTTTTCACTGAAAGCATAGTTCTGTTGGAGGGGACCTACAGTCATCACCTAATCCAATGGCCTGACCTGTCCAACCATAATCTCAGTTAACACTTGTGAAAATGAATGGTGAGCTGTGCTGCATCTACAGAGCTGAGAGTGAAAAAAGTAACAATACTATTCCAGTTAACCAAGGCTCAATGCATGGATCTGAAGACACACAGAACAGATTTTTTTGAGTAACGCAGTGCCATTCTTACATACTGATGTGTAATAGCACACTCTAAAAATGTTTTATAGGAGTTATTGTGAGAGACAGAACTTGTTTGGGAACTTTGTCTTTTGAAGACCATGACAACCATGACAAAGGTGAAAAACAGTCTCCCTGAAATGGAGGTTTCTGATAGTAGCTTGCTTGGTGCTTGCATCTCTGCATGGCAGCAGAATTACTGACTTTGTTGGGAATGACCAAGACTCCCTGCTTAAATACCAAGTTATAATAAATCACTGCTAACTCTAGCACTGGCTATAAATTGTGGTAACATTTTATTTGAGATTTTAAGGACCAGACAAAGGATTTGGAAGACTGGAATAGAAGTTGTGCCCTGTTGACCAGTTTCCCCATTAATACCATACAGGTTCCTTGATTGCTGGACCACTCTTTTCTCTACATAAAAATCTGTGAAGGTCTGATACCAGCTATCTGCCAGCAGTTACATGTCCTGCTACGACTGCACAGCAAATTACCTCATTCTAGTCTGACTGGCACTGATGGAGCTTTCTTCACCCAGAAACACATCCATCCTAAACAGAGAGTAGCTCTCAATCCTCTTAGTTTTTCAGACTTTATAATGTTGGATTTAGAATCTCCCCATGTCATAGCACTTACTTAATGTAAGGGACAAAACGAACACACAGAACTGTGTTTGTGCTGATGCCTCAGGTTTTAGCT
>NW_005058650.1:0-1809 GCF_000277835.1 Geospiza fortis
TTTTTTTTCACCATTATTATTTTTATTTTTGCACCATTAGGTTTTATTTGCACAAACCTTTAGTAAGCCAAATATAAATCTATTTAATTTTGACAGACAAAAATTAATACTTCTCTTTAACTCCATTCAACAAATACAGATGCTTGTGTTAGCAATCTAGTTTGTCTTTGCTTCTCAGACTGGGAGGAATTTGAATTTGCGCTTTGCACCACTCTCTGGAGGATGCTCTGTGGATAGCTAAAATTATAGGATATGAGTCTTTGCCAAAGCTATGGTATTAAATGTCCATCTCTCCCTGGCCCTTCCTCTGCATCTTCAGTGCCAGTTTTTATGTGAATTTGTCTCTCTTTCATTCTCTTTCTTGGTCAGACTTTATCAAGGCTGAATAAGATCTTTGCCACACTGAATTTCTCATCCCATCAGTTAAATATGTTTATTCTTTGAAGAACTTTGGCTTAGGCAGAACTACAGTGTTTCTGTTAAAAACCACAGAATTACAATTCTATAACGTCTGCTTTGTTTCACAGGTGTTTCCATATATAAATGCCTTTAAAATAAGATTTTATAGAAGAGAAAAACCTGTAGTAGTTAAGATTTAAGTTTTTTCACAGGTCCCAATGATATCTCTTTGACAGAATGGCAATATCAGTCATCCAACACTGATCTGCACAATTGAAGGGCTTTGAAAAACACCTTGTCTAGAAATCAGACCTTTTCCATGATGACTTTCAGATGACACTGCATCATGTCTCCAGGAAAGGCTGCTTCATGGGAGTGAAGGGAGCACTCTTCATCTTTCCTTCCTGGCCCACTTGCTGGGTGTGTTCCTGGCTGTCTTGCTCTAGTCCAGTCCATCACACCTCCTGGCTGCTTGAGGCCAAGGTTTCAGTTCACTTCCTCACTGCTTCTACTCCAGAGTGAGGAGGCAGATGAATTCCTAACTAAGGTACTTTTCTTACATTTCTGTTTCTAGGGGTCCTCTTTTTCCTTGCCAAAATGCCTTTTAAGCTACCTCTCCCAGTCAAAACATTTGTGAAATGTGATGACCCCTCACAATGCTCTTTTTACTCCTTGCTGTCCGCTTTGGAACAGACAGTGGTGCTGATAAATTAAATCTGCCATTATGTTGCAGGGGTATGAATAACACTAGGACTTAAGCTTTGGAGTGGTTTTTTTGTGGAGAAGGGCTTACATTTCTACACTTCATGAGTGCAATATTGAAAAATCATATAAAATAACATTGTGCAAATTAGGAGATGTCATGTGTTCCTTTTATAATAATGTATAGGAATTTCAGAGAGGAGATGAATAAAGTAAGAAAACAGAGTTAAGGTGTCCACTGTGGTAAGAAAGCAGTGAAACTTCCCAGAGTCTGCAAACTCTTGAATTAAATATCTACTGTACATTTTACACTGTACTAAAAGAAAGTGTAATGGCTGCATATTAGCTTTGGAGAGTGATGCAAATCGCACCATTAATGCCATCTTTGCATTTAGATTTGTAACTGCTTCTTGTTCTATCAAAATATAACTACATTTTTACTCCTGCTTTCTTTATCAAACCAGCTTGAATTTAGGAGAGGAATTTAGCTTGTCTGTTTAGCTTGCATATTATTAGCAAACATTGCTAGTAACATGGGAGTCATCTACAGTAAGCTTGATGTCTGAGCCTATCACCCTCCATTTGTAAGCAATGAAGTGAACAGACAACTCCAAAAGGTGATGCCTCTTATGATAAGTCAACTCAGATAAGGAAGATTAATTGCTCTTTTCAGGTGCTTTTTTCAATTATCAGCTAGGAAAAAAAAAA
>NW_005058651.1:0-1807 GCF_000277835.1 Geospiza fortis
CTGGATGTGGCACTTTGGGATATGGTTCAGGAGTGATTATGGTGGTGCTAGTTTGACTGTTATAGATGATTTTGAAGGTCTCTTTCAATCCTCACAAATCTTTAATTTATGCCACTTTAGTCATAAGTTAAACAAGCCACAATTAAAGTAGTTTTGATTTTCTCTTGTTAGGTTACAGTCCTTGAGAAATAATACTTCATAACGAGCTCATCCATCACTGGCCACTAACAAAAGTGGGAGTAGATGCAACTGAGGTTCCTAAACCTACAGTATATCACTGGACTTTCTGTTGGGACTGTCTCAGGTCAAAATGTTCCTTATTGCTTTTACAGGAAGCCATGAACTTGCACTTTCTGACCTTAACTGTTTTTCTTCACAAGGTCATTCCTCTCACCTGTCTGATTGAAGCAAGGCCTTTCCTGCTGCACCATAGCTATGGAGATGGACATCTCCAAAGCTACTGCTGACTGCACAGTTAGTATCAATCTGCCTCCTTCATTTCCCCATTCTTTCAAATCTCTTCAAAAACTATCAATTTCCATTGTTGCTCATTCTTTATGCTTTTTTCTGATGTTTCCACCAATTATTTGTGCTGTTCTATGGAGTGATGTGTAGCCAGAAGAAAACACAAACATTTTGGTCTTTGTGGAGACAGACATGGTGACCACAAGGAAATGCCAATGCTTAACTCTTCCAGGCTAATAGGTTTTTCCTTACAGAGGAAATACTAAAACACTTGTTACAGGCAACTTGCTGGACAAACAGACTGACCAAATGTTTTTGGCCATGGGACCTGCACTGATCTGTCAAAGCCAGACAGGCTATTGCAAGAACTGCATTTCAAGGAGGTCTAAACTAGCTAATGGGAAAATACCATACATTTCATGGAAAAGACCCCTGGGTTCAATGTGCAAAAAAAGTCTCTAAGGCCTGAAGGCCATAACTCTCTTTCACTGTCACTGTGCAAAAAGAGTTCCCTTTTCTACTGCCCCGCTGGATGGCTTCCAACCATCCCTTCTTGCCACTGACCATGCATCCAGCTGCTTACTGCAGTTTAACAGAATTGGAGGACAGAAAATTCCTCAGCACTTTCAGCAACCTGTGAGTCCAACCAGACCAGAGGGTCACTTTCAAAGCTTCCAGACCATTTCTGAGCTTATAGAAGAAAATTTAAGTAGTAGAGGTTTTTTCTTTCTTAATCCGTTTCACATTTCTACTATCTCTGTATCACCCTGGAAATCCTCAACTTTTAATTTTTTCTGATCCACAAATCCCTGGGCTTCTTGTTGGAAGAGAGGAAAGAAAACATCATTCTGACAAGCATGGTGAGGTCAGCACCCGCACTGAGTGCCCCAAGATGATAGAGAATAACGCCAACCAGTTTCCAGCACCAGTGTCCTGGGATCAGAGCTATCCCACACAAATCAGCAAGGTGCTCCTGCCTGACGTGTTTCTATGACTCAGCTGGCCAGTATTCCTCATGTAAATTTTCTGGGTTTTCATCAATTTGGTACAAGACACAAACTGGTATGTGAGATATTAAAAGACTATTTTCTATGCATCTTCATAGATGAATCTTGAGCAGAATTTTTTGCTGCAGCTGGAGCACAGCAGGCATCCTGCTCCTCTTACTTAACCAATAAAAAAATAGAGCTCAGTTTAGTCCTTGGCCACATCATGCAGCTCATGCACTCAACAAATGTTTTACTTCAAACTATCAAAAATGTAAACTACAGGAGTGGGAACAATGACAAAAGCCTTACATATATAAAACATCACCTACTCTGAGGAGCCCAACACATTTATT
>NW_005058652.1:0-1807 GCF_000277835.1 Geospiza fortis
CAAAATGTAGCTGCCTCTGCTTTCCAGACAGCATCCCAAGCGTTCCAGATGAGATGAAGCCAACTCGTGAACAAACGCGTGGGCAGAGACAGCCAGGTTTTATGGTGACCCCACCCCACACAATCCCCTGTGGCTGACAGGCCAGTTGAACACGTAGATCAGCACAGGCTTTGGATGACAATTTTTCCTCTTCTGCACAGTTGGGTTACATTTTCTCTCAGCAACCTTAGGTTATACTGTGTGATGAATTATGCTGGTAGTTTATTATATTTATTGTTTCTCCTTTTGCTAAGTCTGATTGCATTTTAAACTCTCCTTTATGCAGTCCATGGTGTTCTGCTCTGTTCAGGGAAGTTATTCCAGGAACTCTTGTAGTTCTTGAGTCTCTGAACCAAGCATGTTGTGTGCCTTTGGAAGAACCTGATCTCCTTTGCCTGACAAGGAGGGCAGAGTAAACAACCCTGAGGATGTCACAGCAGGGCTAAAACCTTCTTGGAGGAGAGCAAATACTGTTATTTCTTCTTTGGAATTGATTTCCACCTGTCCCCAACAAGATGATGTGGGATTCTTACCTAAAATGATGCTGAGAGGAAAATTTTATTGCTTCTTAGAATGGACCTTTCAGGTCATGATGATTTTATCTTTATTTCTCTCAGATTTCTGCAGTTCCAGCAAATAAAGTGCATTTCATTGGAAATTCACTTAATGTTCTATTTAACCTTCACATTCTTTCCCCTGTGTTAGAACTATGTGTAAACAGCTGAGGGTAGAATATTCTATATTAAAGGGCACATATTGTGGGTTCAGTGATGACAATACTCTTCATTTCATGTCAGAGCTCAGAAATAGCAGAGCTTTTCCACATGATCCACCTCTGGACATAAGTCAGCAAGAGGAAACCTCTGGGGGAGTCTAAAATGACTGGGAAATGTGAGTGGAGTATAAACAAGAGGTAGTGATGCACACGAGGTGTGCTTGTTCTTCCCTTCAAGCTGATCCCTTCAGGACTGATTTTCCAAGGGACAGGTTACACTTTGGCACCCAGTGGTGCCTTACTGATTCCACCATTCACCTTGGAGATGCTCTCGTTGGAGCACCTGAAGGTAACTCCCTTCCCACCCCTCTGAAGAGTATCATGCCTGTGGTTTTTTCAGAATTTCAGTTTATCCCTGGATTCTCTTTGCTAGGAAAGCTTTCAGTGAGGAGGAGCTTTGCAAAGGGTTGGACACTTTTCCTTGCAGTGAAAAAGAGAAGGTAAAAAGGCAAAGCCAGCTGAAGGTGGATGCATAATACCTGAATTAGCACTGATACTCTGAAATTAAAGCACCCCATAGCCCAAGCAGCCTACTGGAATCCATCTAAAATTGTTCCATGATTTCTTCAGAGTTTTGAAAATGGTTCAGTTTGAAAATTGAAATTTTCATTTAAGACTAATGTTCTGAGGGAAAATTTTTGCCTCAGATTTTCTATTAAATGATGCCTTCAGAAAAATTTGAATTGCATCTTAAGGCTCCATCAGTTACATGAATGCAGACAGTAATTTTGTTACAACCTGTAACTTTGCAGTGCTTTTTAACTCCATGAGTTCTCGTTAGCATGATGCTAAATGAAATAAAACCCACACCTCTTCTAGGAAGAAAATTTCCGTGCAAAAGACACGATTTTAAAAATGTTCTTCTAAAACAATGACCAAGACATGGGACTGGAAGACATAGATGAAGTTTTTTTGATACAGGAAGAGAGTCAGAATTTTAAGATGGGTGTGGAAGAGAGAGAAAGAAGGAGAGAGCTGACTGTAATTTTTTTT
>NW_005058653.1:0-1805 GCF_000277835.1 Geospiza fortis
ATTCTATGATTCTACAACCCTGAGTAGTTTGTCATAGGCTATTGTCACTACAGCTACAGGATAGTGAGTGCCTACTGTGATCTGTTAATCACAGAAAGACTCACATCAGTTTCTGCTGCAAATAGCACATCTTCAAAAGCCAATCCCAACACATCAGTGAGGAAATCTTTGTAAGCTGTTTCAGTACAATGCCATGAGAACAGCTTTGTAACACCACCTACAAGTGCCACTGAAGGATCCTGATGTATTAATTTGCCAAGACTTGAAGCAGAGAAGTGTCCACAGGTGCTTATTTTGCCTTTTTGTACTTCATCAGTGTCGCACAACTGTTGGCTCAGTCAGCAAATGTGTCAGGTCTTGGAATAACATCTACTTGTGTAGCTTAGGTATCCTGCCCAAAGGTAAGTGTTTTAAAGAGTAAAATCATAAAGTACTATGAACATAAAGCCTGTGATAGCAAAGGTGACTCCTCAGCATAATGCACCACAGCAACATATTTTACCAAGGGCAGGAAAAGTCAGCTTTATCATCACCAGTGTCATCACTCTTAAATATTGCATCCTAGGCAGTTCCATTTTGAATTTAGACAGATGCTTTCCCAGGCTCTAATTTTCGCTCTTTTAATCTCTGGTAAAAACAGGGTTCTCAGGTAACAGTGAGTTTCTCTCATATGGCACAGAGCTGTGCAAAAAGCACACAATACTCCCCAGCCATGCCCTGGGCACTTTGCAATGGAAGCATGAGCACAGGGACAGCTCGCAGGAAGGTGGGAAACCTGGAGAAAGCCAAGCAGAGGGCTGACAACATGGTCAAGAGCCAAGAGAACATGACTCAGAGGGAGAGGCTAAAGGAGTTGGGTTTATTTAGTCTGGCAAAGAGGATAAAGGGCAATATAACAGCAATTGACATCTACTTGACAAAGAGTTACAGAAAGGACAGAGCCAAACTCCTCTCAATGGTGCTAGACAACATGACAAGGAACAATGGACAGAGGCAGGAGCCTGGCATGTTCAAGTCAGACATTATGGAAATTGTGCACTTGAAGGGAGGTGCAGCACAGGAACAGGTGCTCGGAGAGGTTATGAAAACTCTGTCCTTGGCAGCTTTAAGACTCTGTTAAAGCCATGGCTGAGCTCATTCCCAGCTGGCAACACTCCTACTCCTCATGGGAGGCTGGATAAGAGACCCCCAGAGTTTCCTCCCAACCACCATTTCTCTTTCCTGTTTCAACTCATCACCTTTACGACTCTGCAGGGAGTCACGCCTTAAAAGTGCAATTTGCACTTCAGATTTTCTCACACTCTAAGTGGGCCTCTGAGGTTTAGAACAAGGCCAGTGTTACTTCTTCCTTTAGGTGGGCTGTGCCCTGCATGATTCTCCATGAGCTGGGCATGTTCAGAGGTGAGCTTTGCTGTGATGTTGGGTTTGTGGCCATATATCAAAAAGGTGTCTTGCTGGATGTCATTATTTACTCCAGAGCATTTCTGATATTCCCAGGTGGCTGCTTCTTTCAATCAACTGCATCTTAGGCAGCAGCAGTGCAATGTTCTTGGGCTTTGGTTTTTGGATTCAGACAACTGATTGAATGAACATTGCTTTGTGTGAGTCAGAGCAAAGGAGCACAAGAGCACAGTGCACCTGAAGTATTCAATACATAGTGTTATGTTACACAAAAAAGCATTGTACAGTGTTGTGGAATGTTTTTAGTAACAGTAGCACAGAAAGACACACTTCATTATTCATAATAACAAATCTTTATGAGTTTTCTTCAGGTCATATGGGACATAAGAATAACCATGCAGTAT
>NW_005058654.1:0-1805 GCF_000277835.1 Geospiza fortis
TATGTGAGTAATCACATCAATTGGTTTGTACAAATCCTTCTCCAATAGAAGGTTTCCCCGAACCACGTTGAGTGCATTTTCTACACACCAAATGCATGAACAGTATATTCCACACAGGGTATGGTATGTACACCAGCACGCAATCGCTGCTTTTTGTGTGGCTGTCAGGCGAGCACAGTGTCAGACTGTGGCAAGCAATACCTTGAAATTCAGTTGTATCTCTGTGGATGACTGGTTAATTTTATGGAGTCTAGACAGAAGTTTGAAAATTAACATGCATAAATTTGAATCAATCATTCCTCTGCATTTAGCAGTCACTGCACTACTGATATCTATGGAAAAATGACCAGAGCTGTCTGGAATATCAATAAGAAACTCCCCAGCCTGTCAGCAAATACTGAAGTATTTACATAATCACAATTCTAATGTTTGCAAGGATGTAGGCTCTCTCTAATGAGGCGACCATGCCCTTAGCAGCTATTAGCATTAAGTAATGGTCGGGCACGGTGCAAAATCTCCATGGTTCAGCCTTGGTACACAGAGCACTGTTATGTGTCACATGAGCAAAGACCTGCTAGATTTTCACTAATCAGTTCTGAGAGAGCCAAAGGCTCAGTGATTGTTTCATCAACTCAGGTTTATTCCAAGTATAGCTCATCAGATTACAAGTCTGACAGACACTGAAGTACCTCAGTGTTGCACAGGTGATGAGCAGTGTCACAACAGCAAACCCAAATGAGGCTGAATCTCTCTTTCAAAACTTATTTTACATATTAAACTTCTCCTTCAGAACATACTTCAAGAATTTGATGTATCATCCCAAAATTCTTTAATATTTATATGCCACTAAAATGCATACTCCAAAAACTCCTTCTCTCACTGTGTGCCTGAAGTGATACCTCTACAGATGCTGAAGTAGTATGAAAAATATGGCCTTTTGTGTTCTTAATGGATCACAACCAAATACAAGGACACAAGATGGCTGATCTGAGAAAGCAACAGGCATAGAGACATTAACTGAAAAAGGCACCTGATATATGAGGTAATCCCCACAGTAGATGTTTCACATGCATCAGACAGTTGCTTTGATATCAGTGCTCTAAAGAAGTATTTCAACCTTCCTCTGCAGCCTAGTAAGCAGTTCATAATCTCATCTAGTATATTTTTATACACTGTAGAACATTTTATTCTATCTACCCCACCCAGCCTAATCAGAAGTGACACACACAGGCATGCCTCCTCACACTCATACTGAGAACCTGTGTTCTACTACCAAAACAAATCCCTCTGGGTTACAGGAGTTCAGAGCCTTCAGGACATTCTGCAATACTGAAGGAACCTTCCACTGCAGAGGCACAAACAATCAGCGTAGACATTTGTAGGTAGTTCAGTTACTTATTTCATCTTCTGATGCTTTCTTTTTCACATTTTCCCTCCTAGTTTTTGATACAGTTACATAATTTAAGTTACCATGTAACTGTATCAATATGAGATAATCAGTTCCTACAATACTTTTATCACAAAAATTTCTCAGAATTCAGACACAAATATACTGTAACAATTTATGCTTTACCTTGCAACTTCTTGCCTTACCTACTGTCGTCTTTCATCTGACTTAGCCCTCAAATTCTTTAGGTCTGGCAATTGATCTATTTATTACATGTTTATAAATTTCCCAGCACATGGAGGCTTGGTTCCCCACTTGTGCCTTAAAATAAATACACAGTAACAGAAGAGGTTCTCCACTGCAATTCCCCAGGGACCCTTCCCCACCAATATCCCAGTACTCACTTCTTTCCAGCTCT
>NW_005058655.1:0-1804 GCF_000277835.1 Geospiza fortis
GTAAAGGAAAAACAGTTGCAAGATCTTTTGGGAACAATCTTCAGGACTGTTGATTCTTATACCAGTTTTACTGATAGTTGATTTTCCAACCATGATATGTTAGCAAATAGCCCAAGACTGATGAAGACAGAGCAGAATATTTTGAATTGTCTTTGTGGTACCAGGATTAATTTCTTTTCTTTGGGGACTAGCCAAAACTTCCAGTCTTTCTACTCTGTGAGTGGTCTGGCTCTAGGATTTTTGTTAGATGAATTCCTTGTCTTTCAAGCAGTTTGCAAAACTCTGACTTGGTTTTATTGATTCTCATCCCAGTGCAATTATTGATCCTCTTATGGTTGTGTGTATCCAAAGTGTTGGTGCTTATTGAGCCCTGGCTGGTATGGAGCCCAGGAAGGGTCAGATATTGCTCTACTCAGGAGTGCAGTTACTGTGCACCCTGCTCATTGGTTTAGTTCTGCTTTTTCAGCAGTTGGCAGGCTCCTTGCATGAATCTTAACATTTGCACTTCATGGTTCCAGTGCTGGAAATTCTCCAGCAATAGTCCATGAGTGTTTTATTCTGGTCAGACAAGTCTATTCCATCATAGGAGTCAAGGAATTTTGTAGCTGAGTGTACGGAATGCTTTTCTCTCTTGAAGAATTTTCCCATTATTGTGGCTTTTTTGCTAGACCTGGAGAATGAAAAAATTTTCTTCTGAAAATGATTTTCACCTCTTTCAATATTTTATTAAAAGATGCTCCTTTTTTCCCATATGGTTTCCCTGAGAGTTTTATTGAACCCAAATGTGATCTTTGATCCCAGGTGGAGATCTGCTCTTCTGTGGGAACTTAGGCTTTTTGAGGATTAGAATTTTGCCAGGAGGATAGGCCAGACCCTTAAGGATAATTCCTTTATGCACGTATTTTCCTAATAGACCAAGCCTTTACCCAGGTCTCTGAATTCTGTGTAAGACACTTGTAGGATAAATAAGCCACATACAATACTAAATCTTTCATTGAAGTGTTCTATATATCATTTTCCAGGCTATAAGATGTAGCAGTAATAGAACTAATTTTCCTGCTGTCTAACCAGCAAACCAGCACAGATTTTACTATCCAATAATTGATTATGCAATCAATTATTCATCTGAGCTGAAGATTTAGCTGGCTAATAGATGTCAAAGTCAATTTTCCAGCATTAAGCTGATAACAAAAATGGTTACCTGCTAACATACATTAGGAAACACAGGAACTGAACTAGATACATCAAACTCCCAACAAATTTATGGAGACTGAAAAACTTGCAAGATTTACTAATGTTTCTTTTCCCTGAGTGTTATGGGATTATGGAAAGTGAAAAGGGTATATTTGGGCTAATAATGCCTGTATATTTTAATGATTTACCCTTAATTTTTAGCTTCATGGACTGGAGGATTTATCATTTGGGCATTTTAGCTGAATATTTCCTGTGTGACATGATGATTTCAAAATGTGGGCAATGCTACTGCTATGGTGGGCAGGTGCGATGGGACTGTATAAAGGCTTTAAGAAAACCTGAAATTTGGAAAAAAAGTCCTTATTTGGGGAACCTTATTTTGACTTTTCTGGGATTTTTTTGTTTGTCTGGGTGTTTTTATTTGGGTTGTTTTGTTTTTGTTTTCAAAGTGAACTGGTTTTAAGTCTGATGACTTTTACATATATTTCAGGTTTTAGTTGGTATTTTTTTATCCCATGCTATTGTACCAAAAAGTGAAGTAGAAGGGAATAAACACACAACAAGTATTTATCTCTAAAGTTCTGAGTTTAACTGGAAGCTCTGTGTGCTC
>NW_005058656.1:0-1804 GCF_000277835.1 Geospiza fortis
GATCTTTAAGGTCCCTTCCAATCCAAGATGTTCTATGATTCTATGAACCTTCAGAATTAAATTTTGCTTTTACTGATACCAATGGTAAAACTTAATTGGTTTTGCTGAATCTCTTAGAAAGACCTCATCCTGGTGATTCAGGCATCTCTAGTGTGATTGCAGGTGAGACACTTACTGTTTTAAAGGTCCAAAGATGATTTTCTGGATGTTGCACCTTGAGTTATAGCAATTCTTGGTTCATGCTCAAGGCACAAACATGACAGTGAGGTCTTTGGTGTGCACCATGCCAGTGAGCAGCAGTCTGGTGAAAACTTGGCCAAGGAGACAGAGATGAGTTCTTTGAGCAACTGGTCAGGGTGACGTGTGCAAAATAATATTGAAAACTGCAGTCTCATTGACTGCTGAGCCCTGGCAGAGAACTGTCGGGAGACAAATAATGAATGTTGAAAGGCTCAGCCTCTGTCAAGTGGCCAGAGGCACAGAGAAATGTGGACGTCTTCCTTCCAAGGCATTGGGCACCAGCATGTGGTGGAGAGGAGTGACTAGCTCTGCTTCAGACATGAGACTTGCTGGGGCCACAGGCACATGCACAAGCATCAGTGTTTGAATCAATCCCATGCTTTAATTCCATGACTATTTCTAGAGTGATAACTTTTGGCTCCCTGCAGTTTGCTAGCAGAACTAAAAATTGCTTCAAGTGTACTGACCTTTCTATTCTGAGCCAGCTTTCACCAGTCCCTTAGAAACAGCAGTGAGTCCCAGGGGAGCCTGCAGGCTGCAAACTGCTGTCCTAAATACTCCCACGGCTGTTCTGAAGTGCCAGCTTCCCCAAGGATGCAGAAAACCCAACCTTAGCACAACCTTTCTGGAGAGGGAGACCCCGAGAGAAAAGAAATATTTTGGCTAGGTCCAGTGAAGTAATCTTTCATGGGCAGCTGTCTGCAGGCAGGAGACAATATACTGAATACCAGACCTGACTCCTTACAGTAGAAACTCCTCTCTGGTGATTTCTTATCACATGCTGAGTAGCAGCCAAGTCCATGCCTTTCACCAACCTTTTCTACCTCTTCATCCTCATGTCCTTCAACAAAATCTGGCCAGAAGGTTTTCAACAGAAGATTGGTTATATTTCCTTTTGCCAGCTAATGAACAAAGACTATGCCGGGAGATTGTATTGATTTTCTAACAATCTGAGGAAAAACAGGTTTCCTGTCAACTTCCTTTTCTTCTGGCCACCCATCCATGAAACACTGCAGATTCAAGCACCTGCTATCCCTGGGAATTTCAAAGGGAAAGTGCTCTGATCAGGCAGAGCTCTCCAGAGCTCACACCTCAAAACTCTAATGTTCAAGTGACTTGGAAAGTAATATGGATTTTACCAAGAAAAATCATAATATGGTAAAATTTTGTGAGTCCTGTCCCACAGTAGTCATGGGGCTTTAACTTAATGGATTGCTCTGTCCTGATAACCTTCCTCACATGATGATCATGTAACATCTGATCATTCCTGTGGCACAGCTGCACTTGTCTTTTTGTTCCACAGCCTGCTCCCACTTTCATTGAAAGGAATATACCCTTCTCTTCACCACTGTCCTGCCCAGGCAGCATTTCACTGAAGCCCTCTCAGATGACTATTCTGTTCTTCTCCCTGGACATTTTCTTCCAAAAGATTCGTTCAAGAGTAACATTTTCAAAAAGCACATTTCCCCACATTGATCCAGACAAACCTTTGAGACACACTAAGATGCTGTGGAAAATCAGAGAGCAGAATGAATGTGCATTTTCCTGTGAGAGCTCTTGCCTT
>NW_005058657.1:0-1803 GCF_000277835.1 Geospiza fortis
GAGGGAGCCGCTCCGGCAGCCCCCGAACACCGAGGGGATGGGGAGGGTGGAGCCAGGGAGATGGAGCTTGTCAGCAAAACTGGATGTGTCACCTGATGTCAGCTGAGGCTCCCCGGGAGGCTGCGCTGAGCTATTTCAGGGAAGGCTTTTCTGGTGTGAAATGCAGGGACATCTTGGTTTTGTGTCTGTTCCTGCTGCCTGCCGTGGGGTTTTTGTTCCAGTATCTCCTGTACATCTCATTCTTCAAAGCAGGTTGAGGCCTTAGAACTCTGACATAAAAAGAGACTTTGTTTTTTCTTAAAGGATTTACTCACTTTCTGTTTGTTTTTTTCTAATGGAGCAGATTTTAAATGCCATTTGTTAGCTGCTGCTAAAATATCAGAGTTCCTGTTGCAATTTAAAAGGCTACATTGAAGTGTGTGTGTGTATTTTGGGGCAGTGCTTCTCTGTATTTGGTCATGAGGCAATGTTTGGTTTCAGATGCCTGATAGCTGATTTTCCCAGTCTTTGTGCCATGTGGATATATTTGTTTAGTGAAAAAGGAATGATAAATACAGGATTTCTGCAGAAACTCATGTAAAATCTGTCCCCTGCACCCCCCCAAAAAACCCCTCAGAACAAACCCAGAAAGAATGGACATGGACCACAAATATGCCCCAAACATTTTAGGGTATTTTTACAGGCATCTGCTGCAGGGGAAAATGCTGCTCATAACTTTTTGGGAATATCTTAGCATACTGTATGGGATCACTTACTCCTGATGACTTCCAGGTGCCCTGGAACATCCACTTATCTCTTCTGGGTTCTGCCACGCGAAAATCTCAGGCAGGCAACACCTGGCCAGCTTGGAAATCATTCTTTTGCAACTTTTGCACTTACCTGGGACAATTTTCTGGGCCAGTAGAGGTGCTTTTACTGTCCCAGCTCATCCAGTTCTCTGCTCTCTTTAATTTTATTGTGATTGCTTGTACCTACACACACTGCTTCTCTTGTCATCTTGTGTTCTGCTGAGGGAAGCAAGGGAACACCTGAGGCAGAGGCAGTGTGCCAAAATGAGAATGAGTTCCCAGCTTTGAGGAAGAGCCTGCCTGTGGTCTTAACTCCAAACTCATTTCTTGCCCGTCATGCTAGTTAGAAATGTTCTAGTTTGGTTTTCCCTCAGTAGATATAGGACAGGAAGACTCATTTTTAACTGGAGTGATGGTAACAGTATTCCTCCACTTTTCCTCCACTTTTTCTTCAAATTGCCTGTAATCCCTCAAATGTTATGGTCACTTTACTGCCTCATTAATCCAGAGGCATAGGAGCCCTTTGGCAAGAGTCACTGGTGTGTGATGTGGTTACAACTTTTGAAGTTTTACTCATTAACTGACCAGAGAGGCTGTGGAGTATTGAGCCTTTCAGATAACTTCAGGCTGGGGTCACTCCTTCACTTCTTGACACTTTGTAAACTTTGGTGAAGAGAAGTTGATCCCTCTTGACTTCTTTAACTTGAACATGCTTTGTTTTTGCAAGTCTCAAAGGACATGAGGAAAAGTCAGTAACTGGCAGAGCACAGATGGCCCAGGCTGATGCATTTGCTTGGTCTGTGGTGTCTCTGGGAGATAATGAATTTAAATTTTTTTTAGCATTGCAAGTAGGACAGCCTGGGAATGACATCCTTCCTGATGAATAGGTTAATACAGTTATGCAGGTTAGACACACAAAAAGCATGAGAGTTGACAGCACCCTAAATGATCTTCACATTTTACCTCAATCCATTGAGTTGAACAGCAGCTCAGCACTTTCTTTTTTTTTTTTTTT
>NW_005058658.1:0-1803 GCF_000277835.1 Geospiza fortis
TTCATTTTTGATTTTCCTCCCTTTATTATTTCTCCTCATTCCCAGAGTGTTTCCCTGGGAGTTTGTGCTGCTGTCTGGGTGTTCCAGGGTGGTTTTTTTGGGATGGCTCTGCCCTGGGCACGCTGACACCGAGGTTGTGTTTGCCTTGCAGATCTCACCAATATTTTTGAGTCGTTCCTGCCCCAGCTGCTGGCCTATCCCAACCCCATAGATCCTCTCAATGGGGACGCTGCAGCCATGTACCTCCACCGACCAGAAGAGTACAAACAGAAAATTAAAGGTGAGGCCTAATTAGCACAGTTAATTGGGATTGCATGCCGAGGCGGTGATGGCTCTCTGCTGCAGGTTCTGCCTGGTTGTTGCCCTTCCATGGGATATGTGAAGGAGGGAGGGGTGAGGTGCTGCTGGGCTGGGAATTGGGAAAGCTCAGGTATCCCAAAAGCTGGGATCAGCTCTGCCACATCACCCAGGAGTGCTTAAACCTGGACTCGCTGCTCTGCTGTGAAATGTTTGATTTTTGAGGGTAGAACTCTCAAAATTGGAATTCAATTTTGAATTATTTGGCCTCCCTTGGCCGATTCCTCTGACAGGATTGTGGAGACTGCCCTGCTCAGTATCCCAAAGTCCATTCCCTGCTTTTTTATACCAGGGAAGGGCAAAAAATTGCAACCAAAAAAATAATAATTTGTCAGATAAAATCTCCAGTGCCAGCACTGAGAGTCCTCTGGGCTTTCATGAAAACAGCCTAGAGCCCAAAAATACCCTTGGGAAAAAGCCAGAAAAACTGATGGCAGGCAGAGGAAGCTCTGAGGACATCCCTGGGGACGAAGGGATAACCTGCTCCCTCATTCCCACCCTTGCAGAGCCAGGTAGAGATGATCTGGAAGGAGTTGGGAGTGCCTGGAATGTTCCAGAAATCCCAGAGTGCAGCAGCTCCTGCCAGGATTGCGTGACAGGGATGGGATGGAGCTCAAACTCTGCCATCCCCTGTTGTAAAAAATAACCTTGGACATGTTAAAAGTGCTGCAGAGGATCCTGGCAGGCCCTGGGAGTGCAAATCCAATATTTTATTTATTGCTGCTGCTCGTGGTGATTTCATCTCTGGGAGACAGGGAATGCTCCTGGTGCTTTGGGGAGGGAGCACAGGAACAGAGGTGCGCCCCAAAATTTGTAATTCCTCCTCTCCTCTGCCTGCTCTCTGGGAGATTTCTTAGGGAATCTCCCCTGGGAGGGTGAGGAACAGCTGGAGATCTCCAGGCTGGAGCTCAGGACCTCTGTGGGTCACTTGTCCCACCCCACGTGTCTGGAATTGCAGTGGGATCCCTTGGAACGCCAGGGCTGTGAGCTCAGCTCCTTCCTGCTGCTCCAGCCTCTGCGACACGAATCCACAGGGCTTTTCCTGGCAGGATTCCCCTTCCTGAACACCCTTCTCTGGGACATGCTCTGTCACTAGTTCGATATTTTGGAGTTGTTTTTTTTTTTCCCTTGATGGACTGAAAATCCCAACACAAATCCCAATCAACGTGACGCTCAGCGTGGAAACTCCCTGAAAATTTCACTTTCGCTGGTTTAAACCTTCCAGAAAAAAAAAAAAACAAACCCACCCAGCCCAGGAGCTTTCCTGGATATAAAAAAGTGGCATTTGAAGCTTGAAGGGCTCAATTTTTAGCTTAGGCTGGAGGAGGCAGCAGCTTGCAGGTGGGAATGTGCCCTGGAGCAGCCAGGGAGGAGGTGCCTGCTGTGTCTGTATCTATTTCATGATAATTTTAATTATTTTTATTCATATATATTTTATATATTATA
>NW_005058659.1:0-1803 GCF_000277835.1 Geospiza fortis
AAAAAAAAAGAAAATAGGAAAGTGATTTTAATGTGTCTTCCCATATGAAAATTAGCCCATTCCCCGTGCTGTTGTACAGTATAATTGTTTCCTTTGTATTGCGTGACCGAGAATGTTGTTTCTTTTCCCTGACTCACTGATACTTGAGAAAGGCAATTACAGTAATATATTTACATTTTTAGGGAACTATAAAAATGTGTCAAACACAAATATTTCACCTGATTGTTAATGTTCCAAACAGTAGGGTGTGCAGAACAGTCTTGACAAGAAATGTATGGCTAATGTGAGATGAGTTTTATGGATCTGCAAAAATAAATAAAAAATAAATCTCAACAGAGCAAAACATATTAATAATTAAAAACAAATACTAGAACATAACTCAGGAGGTGACAGCATATGCAGCTAGTGTGACTCATGCAATAAGCTCCCCATATTTATAGCTAGCTCTGAGTGTGGATCAGAAATGTCTGCTGTTTTGAGCATGTCCTCACTTTTGTATATCCCAGCATGGCCATTTCTAGCTAAGTCCAGCAAGAGGAAATACTCCTCATTTCTTTCAACAAAAGCAGAACAAGTTTGTATTCCCTTCATAAAAGGTAATAAATAATATAAATACAGATCTGGGAAATCTGGGAAGAGAATAAATAAAGCCTGGAGCGAGCAAGCTTATCTTTACAGCCAAACTGCTGGCACTTGGATGCTCAACTGGCTATTATTTTGTACTAGAACATTTGGGAAACAGAACTGCAGAACTGAAAGGCAGGTGACTTATTCTCTTTCAAGACCATTATTTGGATAAGGAAATTTTCTCCTTGTGCAAATGCTAATGCCTGCATGCTTGAATTTTGTACCTGATTGATGAGGGTGATCCTTTCAAAGTATTATCATTCCTTGGTGTATTTTCTACATGTTAATTGAGCACTGGTATAAGGGAGAAGAATCTGTGTGCAGTACAGACTTTTTATTTTGACTAGGTGTAAGCCTATAATTTTTCAGCTGTATCTGAGCAGTACTTTCAAATACATCCTCAAATGCCTTGTGGGGTAATACAAGCCTGTAGTCTAATATCATAGTTCTTTTGAGATATTTTGCTAAAAATGGTCATTGCACTACTATGAAGCAAAAAGAATAATTGAATGAACGACACTCTGTTAAACTAAAGATGTTGTGTGAGTATACTAATTATTGTAGGCAAAACTGATTAACTTAGTCTCATACTCTGGACACGTATTTATGCAAATTGCAAGAAAAGGAGAAAGGAATCCTTTCTCCGCTATGAACTCATCAGTGCAGGGAAGCTTGCAGTGGTGGATTAGTCTGGAAAAATTAGGAGTCAGACTTGGCTGTATTCTTTAATGGAAATATAATCAGCAATATATCTTGATGAAATGTGCACTGCCATCACATAATACCCACTTGGAGGTGAAGTAAGGGCTGGAGGCAGTAGTCCAAAACCATTAACATCCCCCAGGGTGAATATAATAGGATGATAAGTGCTCGCTGGGTAAGGATTCATTTCAGTTTTCAAATGATTTTGAAAGTAGAACAGAAAGTCAGTAATTTTATATCAATTTAGTCAACCCATACTTTAATTCAGTAATGAAAGACTTTATGTCCATCCAACCTCAGTGTATATGTAGTGCCTGAGTTAGGTGTTGGCATTATTTTTGTTAGCTCAGTTTCACAAAGGAAGGTGTCATGGTAGGAATCCTTCTGGTGTACAAAGTGATTCATTCTTCTACAGAACAGCATCAATCGACTGAGTTTCTTTAATGTAACAGAATAGAAAGGCACAGTCCCTGG
>NW_005058660.1:0-1802 GCF_000277835.1 Geospiza fortis
TTCAAGTCCAACAGATGAAGAGCTGCCTGCACAAGATCAAGGCAGTAATTTTGGATTCTAAAGCAGTAGCAACAAAGTATCCTTTTAAGAAAGTAGGTTATTCTAGATCTTCATTCTAATGCACAAACATTGTTTTCCTATTTAGATTTGAATATAAATGGACTACACAGAGCATGGTACAAATAAACTCACCATGTTTTCTTTAAATCCAAAATTTAACTGCTAGACATTCATTATTCCTTCATCCAGTTTTTAGGTCTTGATAAACAAAAATTTAACACAGGACAGAAAAATCAGAGGGAAGTCTTCCAGGTGGCTAAATCAAACTAATGAAAATTTCAGTTGTACTTCGCGTTTACTCCAGCACATGGGCTGCTCCCTCCATGCAGAAAGGAAACCATTCAGGTTATTTTGGATCAAATAGGCTTTTCATCACAAGTTTAGAAAAATCAGAAAATACACATTTCTGTAAGATCAGCATACGGAGTGGAAATCAGGCTCCCTCACTGCCAGAACATCAGCAGAGAATGGATTGTAAAATTCTGAGTCAACAACAAAGCATCATGCAATGTTCAGGATTCAGACAACCAATAAGAGACATGAAAACATCTGTGTGTTGAAACATGTGTTGTTTCAAAACAGACAAAAGTACAATAGTTTGCTGATACAAATGGTTTAAACACAGAAGTATGCAATTTATTAGAGCACATTCTGGTAACACTGTATGTGCTACCACGTATGAATGATCGGACTCATCAACTTTAACAGAACTAATGGCATGCATTAATGTTTGTGAATCACGGCCAATAAATATTCTACCTAACACAGAGAAATTAATAAATCAGCATTCTGAAAGGCATACAGCAAAATGTTATTTACAGTCTAACATTGGACTAACAGCAGTTGTAAATGTTGGTTTTCTATTCAAATTAACGGACGATGTTTTGTGAGGTTTATGCAATAATCAATTAGAAATAGGCACATGCAAACTTCCAAAGTATATTTCTCACTGTGCTAAAGGAGAAAACCAAATAATATCCAATTTCTCTGTCTAACATTTCATATCTGCTCAACTGTCAGCTTACAATGGCTTAATGGGACTTCAGTAACTGCAGCATTCATCAAGGCAAGCTTTTGGACAGCATCTCACCTGGTCTCTTCATCATCCCAAGCGATTCTCATGCCTTTCCCACCACCACCTGCTGAGGCCTTGATCATGACAGGGTAGCCTAACAGCGGGGAACAATTAGACAGAAGTTCAAACTTTGTTCAGTTGGTCAGAGGAACATGACAACTGACCACATGTCCAATAAAGCCAGTAGACAATAACTTCGTTTATTAAAACACTTTGTTTGCAGGGAGAACAGAAGAGAATTTTTTCTTTTCAAAACTTAGCTGTCAGTGCAGTAATTTCTACAGCCAAGAAAGGCTGTCTTCTCCAATTCATTTATACCAAAAAAACACTGAATGAATTATTCCCAAATAATGAAGTGATTTATGAATAAGGCATTTGACCTTTTTAAGCTCACATTTCTTTAGGAATATTTTTTTTCCTTTGTTGCTGCTTAAATAATATTTTTAATTGATAGCAAAAATTAGTAGACCTTCATAAAATACATCTAAAGATTGAGTAAACAAATATGCATCTTTATCAACACTTCTGGTGCAGAACATTTTAAATAACAGAGCAGCTTGAGAGCTGTGCTGCTTAGATATTATATAGCAGTATCAGAACACATTACTTTTGTTTACAATTAAAAAAGTATTCTCCCCAAATGTACATGTAGTAAAAAAAAAAAAAA
>NW_005058661.1:0-1802 GCF_000277835.1 Geospiza fortis
TCTGTGGATCACATTCCAAAGGCGTAATGGAATCCTGAAGCCGCAGTGTGAGGATCTCGCTGCCTGCACTGCTCTGTGCGTGCTCTCTGTGGCCCTGGCCAGCCCTGGGCGTGGGATGTGCTGCAGGGAGGCTCTGAGTTCCTATTAGAGGCAATGGAACCTTTCCAATGGGTCACAAACCAAGCCCACAGGGAAGGAATCTGCCCTCTGCACAGTAGCAGCCCCACTGCTCAAGCTCAGGGCGGGTACAGCCAGTGCGGGGTGGCCTTGAGAGGAAATTTCTCTGGTGAGATGTCCTAGTATGGGCTGTTTGCATAGCTGGGCATTGTAAAGAGGATTTCTTAGGAGCAGCTTTTAATCTTTGCCGAGGTGGAGTTGTGCAAACCCCGTTCTGACATCAGTCATGCTGGTGGCACGTGTACACAGAGCAGCAGTCACTCCTTAAATATGGGAATCACAAATATGTGTTGACAGAAAAATATATTTAAGCAGTTTCCAGTGCGTGCTGTAATAAGGAAACCAGCCATTGTGTTCCACAGAGCAGCATGCTTTAAATGCCTAACAGTAGAGAACAACCCAAACTGAATCACAGTAATAGAAAAGGAAGTGTTTACATCTCTCAAAACCTTCTGTACAATAATCATTCCTTCTTTATAAATTCAGTTTCAACAAATTTGAATCCAAATGAGATGAAGTTTCAAACACGGGCTTTCATGGCAAGGTACAGCGTGGTGTGTAATCTTTTGCAGGTGGCTGTTACTCATTTATTGTTTGTATTTCCATATTGCTTAGCAACCCCTGTCCTGGACCAGGACCTTGCTGCTAACACTGGTGGAATGGATGGCTGCTGCCTGGGAGAATGCACTGTTTTGTAGGGAAGCCAAAAGTAAACTAATGCTTTCTCATTCTGTCCTCTCCGAATGAGAAACTGATGAGGGCCAGCTGATATTTAGCCATGGGATTAGAACTCTTGAATTACTGAGTCAACACAAATCTTTGGGGGCCCTGTCAAGCACTCGGGCTCAAGTGGGTGTAGTTTTCCCAGGTTTTGTGTCCTGATGGCCAAAGCAGGGAGCTCAGGCTCTGAGTGTGGGGCAGTGCTGCTCCCTGCATCACCATTTACTGACAGAGTTGCTCAGGCGAGCAAATAACCACTCATGCTTTGTGCATCCCTGCAATTAAAGAGGAGCAGCCTACCCTGCATTGCTGAGCACTTATTAATCCCTCCTCTGCCAGTGGCACAGCACCTGGATCCCTCAGACAGCCCCTGCACACCACGCTCCCTGCTCTGGCTCGGGAAGTTATGTAAGTCAACATTTGCAGGGCTGTGCCCGAGTCCTCGTCTCACCTCTGAAGCAGAGATGTCCTGATGTTTCAAGGGTTTGTAGAAAGCAGTCATATCTCTGTTTGAGAGCTGGAAAGTTGGAAAAAGTAACCAACTTTTAGTCTCAAAGTCCTTTCATCAGCAAATTCCACGCAGCTCTGGCACAGCTGTGCCTGAGCACTTTGGAGCAGGGATTTGCTGCTGCCGAGCAGCCACTGATCACTGGCAGCTTGTGTTCGATAATCATGGCCAAGCTCTTAAACAGTGAACTTCATGCCTGTGCTTCAAACCCTCCCCTCACCCTGCAGCAGCCCTGCCTGCCTTGGACAGTGGACAGGATGCTGTGCAGTCCCCCCTTTAGACAGGAAGCCTGATTGTCTGGCACTGGAAGGGGGTTTGGGTGCTAAACTGGTAAAAACTAAAACTTGAACGATATTTAAATACTCCACCATCTGATAAAGACACAACACTTTCAAGC
>NW_005058662.1:0-1802 GCF_000277835.1 Geospiza fortis
CTGTGTCAAAGAGATGAGACAGAGTGATGAGGCAAGTGAAGTCCTGGAAGGATGGGGAGGATTAATGAGTGAACATCAAAAGGTTTTTTGTGGAGTGCTGAAGGAGATAACTCTTCTTGTTTCAGAAACAAGTTCTGAAACCTTTCATCCTTCTTTCAACACTCTTAGCATACTGCACATGTACTACAAAAATGAAGAACTACTGAGACATTAACACAGGTAGTAGCAATATTTGAAAAGAAAAAACAGAAGCGACCTGGATTAGTTTTATGGTCCTACCATCCTTTTCTGAATAGCTACTAGAAAACTCCCACCTTGAGGTAGGGGATTCTGAGTGACACTGACATCTCAGCACACCTGTAACCTCACTGACTCAGTGTGGCAATGGGAAAACAATGGGTGAACACACTTGAACTCATTTAAATTCAGTCTCAGAAAAGAGGCCAGGGGACTTGATCTCAGTGCATGAAGCTACTTGAGGGTCTGAATTCTTTATGTCTGTGAACTCTAAACTAGCAAGAGATGAAGAGGACACTCTACTGCTTCTTGACATGGAGACAAATGTCTCAGCCAACCACACAACAGCAGTTGTGAGCTGCTGCAAAATAAAGACCAGTATAATACAGCTTTGCAGAATAAAACCTGAACACAGCTCTAATCTGCTGAAGAAATAAACACATGTTGCACACAAATGTTGAATATGGCAGATCTGATGAAACCAGTTCTGCCTCCCTAGTACAAGCTATAATATGATATGAAAGCATCATTGTTTTCTTTAAATTAGATTATGACTTCAGGCCTGATTTTCCTTTCAGTTATATTGTTCTAAAAGGGAACAGCCTCACTGAAGTCCATTAGTTTACATTCATGCAACTCTAGTGAAAGAGAACAACCAGACTTTACTGATCTGTGCTTGAGAAACATGACTCTTCTGAAATTTAAACATGAACACGCACATCTACATATATATACACACACAAATAGATGCATTTCACCCACCTATTTCATCCCCTAGAGAGGAGTTCAGTATTGCACCAGCAGACATAACTACTGCACAGCTCCCAAAGCCATGTGTATATAATTTGACCAGTGGAATTTGGGGAACGTGCTTTTCCCATCCAAGAGTGGAGAAGGGAGCCTCCTTGCCATCTATTGTTTTCACATTCACTCTTTCTTTTAGCTCACAGAATAGCTGGTCTCCTGTCAACTTGGAGTTTCGCTTCCCCTTGAACCGCACCCCATGCTTATTGGTACTCAAATAATCTTTCATCGCCTTCTGCAGTCGAGGGTTTAGCATCTTGGAAGAGACATCCCCTTTCCAAAGCTTGTAAAGAAAGGATTTCGACATTGTGGAATACAGCCCATCCCAGTCATCAGATTCATCAAGCATCTGGCCTCTCCTACGCTTTGTGCTTCTTCTCCTCATTCTTCTCTGATGGCTCCAGTTGTTCTGTAAAATATTTCCTTTTGGATTATTCACGTCAGCTGAAATGAATTTTTCTATCTCTTGAAGATGGCTGTGTGACTGAGGCTGACCAGCAGCAAATAAATAATCATCATTCACTTGGTAGAAAGCACTTTTTGATTTTCTTCCTAACTGGGGTGGAAAAAACTCATCTTCATTTCTAAAGGCCTCTTCCAATACAGTCCATTTCTTAGAATTTCCAGTCCCCGATTTAAAAGTACCTAGGAGATCTTCATTAAGAAGTACCTCGTTCCCATCAATGGTTTCAGAGAATGATGGGTCATGAATGGCTCCCATGATGACTCTCTGCTTGCCCTGAAGGGGCAGAAGTCTCTTA
>NW_005058663.1:0-1802 GCF_000277835.1 Geospiza fortis
AAAAAAAAAATGCATAATTTCTTTTTAAGCCTTGAAGACACAAGCAATCACATATTTACACTTTGGTTAAAAGGCTAGAATGCAGAACGAGCATAATGTGAATTTTAAATTAAGAATACTTTACCAGGAAGGGCAAGGGAGAATCCTCTATAGACACAATTAACAGAATTGCTTTAATACACTTAAAAGTTTTAACCTTTGTGGTCTTTGAAGTGAACAGTGGAACTGCATCTATTTCAGGCTTGCACCAAAGGGCTGTACTGCCCTGAAAAGTTTTACAGTGCTGTAAACTAATGAAATAAATTATCTTAATTTGGTTAGATCTATTTTCATTAACTGTATTACCCACTGAGGGAATGAGGACAAATTTTAATTTTACTAATGTATTTCAGTTGTGCACTACTGTGGCACTCTGTAACTGAGGCTCCTGCTCAGTGCTGCTCATTTGGCCATCTTGGGGCCACCTCTCTCCTCTTTCCCAGGCAGGGAGGGCTGTGCAGGGGGGAAGCTGTGACCATCACCACCCCAAGCTGGCCTGAATGGGACTAACTCCTGCCACATTCCCATCAGGACTGCTGCAGACACAGCACAGTAGCACCAACAAGCACATTGTGAAAACAGAAAGCATTTTTGTTATAAACAAGTCATGGGGATACACTATATACACCTGGAGTAGAAAGTAAACATATGAGAAGACAGACCTTTTTCACAGCATGAAGAAAGAAAACAAAGAAGAAAAAAAACACTGGACACATCCTTTGACAAAAAGCTTTTCCAGGGCCATTAATGGATTTTCTGATGTTATTATTTGTGGCCATGGACAGACAGAAGTCTAAAAAGAATGAGATAATATTGTTCCACAAAATATTTAGGTAACAGTCAAAAAACTAACAGCAATAATTAATAGAAAGCTTCCTACAGGATCTCTCTGCAATTTTAGAGAGTATTATTTATACTGCTGGTAAGGTACATTCATTACCATAAATTACCATAACAACAGGATTATTTAAACAGCTTGGTCCAAAAGGGCAGAAAAATAGCAGTCTATGGTTACTAGCAAGTCAGAAAACACTCTCCATGTGTGACAACACTTCCCAAAAAGTTTCTGCGAAACAGAGTGGGTATTACAGCAGACAGCAGCAGAGACAGAGTTGTGCTATCTCACTCCTTTTAGTGCTAGTCAGGCTGCACCTGCAGAATTGTGTTGAGTTCTGGCTGCCACAGTCCATGAAAGACAAGGATGCACTGGAGAAGGTTCAGAGGAGGCCCATGAAGATGATTAAAGGGCTGGAAAGCATGCACTGTGAAGAAGGACTGAGGAAGTTAAGTCTCCTCTCTGGGGAAGGCTCAGGGGGACCTCACCACATTATTTGAGTACTTAAATGGTAGCTACAGAGAGGACAGAGGCTTTCTGTTCACAAAGAGAAGAAAAGGGCCTACAGGTAGAAGTCACTTTAGGCAAGATTTCATCTTAATACCAGAAGGATTTGGTAGTGGTGTTTTTTGCGTTTAGTTTAGTTCAAGATTTTTGGGGATTTTTTAATAATCAGAAGATTATAATTATATAATTACCAGAATGACCTCCCTAAGAACATCATGATACATTCCCCATGGAATGTATCATGGACAGGGTACCAGGTAGCCCCACCTAGGCTCTCCTTCCCACAAAAGGTAGGACCAGGTCACCAGGTATCTTCCAATATAGGCTGGTGATTCTTTACATTTCAGACCAGTCCATCATCTGCCTGCTCATACTTAAACATCTTTGAGAGTGAGACTGTTTGCGTGTGAGGATATACACA
>NW_005058664.1:0-1801 GCF_000277835.1 Geospiza fortis
TTTTTTTTTGTATGTTTAACAGGAGGAAAAGGAAAAAACCTGAAAATAAGACTGTGTGCCAGTACTGCAATAGATACCCATCTTGAACAAATGCATGGCACTTATAAAACATGCTATGCCTCTATTAATGCAAGCTGCTAAATTCCAGGAAGTTAAAGAATCACAAACCTGTTCAAATGGACTTTTAGTCTTAATTCCTTTCCCACCACAGAAGACCCAGTTGTCCCTGAAGCCAAGGTTAGTGATGGATGTGCTTCCTAATTCAGCGATCAGTCTCCGTGCTTCCTCGTTAAGCCTTGAACAAACCAGAGAAGTTCATATGTGAATGAAATACATGCCCTTAGAGCTTTCATTGCTCAGTGCACCAGTCTGCTTTGATTCTATTTAATATACTTTAAGTCAGTCAATATTAGGCAAGATCTATCTCTAAGAATCAGGTAAGGCTGGTTCTGAAATCACCTGATGCAAAGAGCGCTGCTCTTTGATACTATAATCTCAAGGAACCAGGATATAAACCTAGCACTACATCAACAAAAGCCAAGAGCCCTCTCCTGTGAGAAGTTATACATCTCAAGTTCTCTTAGCAGTTCTCCAAGCAACCAAAAAAGTCAGCCTTTAAAGGAAACATTGTTTGCAGGCTCAAGTTGAAGTCTAGATGAAGTAAAAGCTATTTTAGATTACAAGAATGAAATTAATATCTGAAATAAGTTCTCATCTGCTTGGGGCAGTTAACTCAAAATGCAGAATGCTGCCTCCAGCATGGCTCAGTGCCTGTAAACCCAAGTAGGATAATTTTAGTATCTGAAGGAAAACAGTTCTGTAGGATAAGATATCATTCCAAAATCTCCAAATAGCAGCTCTTTATTTCTTCCTTTAAGTTACTAAATGTGCCTGGTTACTAAACGACACAAAATTTCTGATTACTTCTAACTATTGAGATATGACTGTATGACTCACTTTAGCCAAAATTATGAAAATTATTAAATACTGTGCAGGTTATTTGCCCAACCCATACTCCAACTTTCTCCATCAGGGCAGCTTGATTCTTCACAATTTTGTTTCCAAGAACCGGCATTTATGTTTACTATCAACTACCAGTGGTAGCTGTAGTATTGTCAGAAAGCAGTAGATCCTGTCTGTCGGCAAGACAAGGCCAAATACAACTTGTTTAGCTGTATTCTATCTGCAAACAAACTTTCAGAATCATCAGCTGTACATGCTTACTGAAGCAAAACTAACCCTACTTATTATCTAAAATTTCAAAGAAGAAAGAGAAGAAGGTAAAATGTAAAGTAACAAAACAAGCGAACAGAACATCACAGAGAAGAAGCAACCTTGGCTAGTACCCCAGTAAATTACTTTCTTCTTTTCTAAAAGCAGTGAATGTAAACACACTGGACTATTTACTGTAAAGATTGCATGCTGCAAAGTCAGGACTTAATCATAGGGAAGCTGCTTCTATATCAAAAATACAGACAAGTTGTAGAAAAGAAATTGAACCAAAAGAGAAAAAAAAATGTACAGACCACATTAACAAAAAAGTTAATTATTAGTAAAACAACAGAGGAAAAGGAAAGAAGTTTCCATTTTCACTGTGAAAAGCAATCCTTTGGATAGGATGACTTAAGTGAGCAGCAGACTGTAATACGTATTTGACATAATTTTTGTTATCTATTCAAACTGACCCAAGTTGTGAAAGTTGGAAGACAATGTTTCAGGAGACCTAAACCCTCTTAGGCCACATCTAGATTAATAAATTGAATAGATTTAGGGTGAAACAGTAAAACACTCAGGCCAAAAA
>NW_005058665.1:0-1801 GCF_000277835.1 Geospiza fortis
AGAACCAGGTGAGGAATTAATACATAAATGTCTAGAAGTTATAAGCTATCAAACTAGAGTAAGAGAGGACCTAACAGAGCAATCACTCCAAGGAGGGAAACGATTGTACATTGATGGATCTTCAAGAGTAATCCAGGGGCACCGGGTATCGGGGTACGCTATAGTAGATGAAGGGTTAGTAGCCATAGAAAAGGGAAAGTTAACTTCCAACTGGTCAGCCCAATTGTGTAAGTTGTATGCCCTAAATCGAGCTCTGGAAATATTAGCACAGAAAAGGGGAACAATATATAGAATCAAAATACACTTTTGGAGTAGTGCATACATTTGGAGAAATTTGGGAAGAGAGGGGGCTATTAAATTCAAAGGGAAAGGGACTGATTCACAAAAAACTGGTTTGAGAAGTGTTAGAAACCTTACAGTTACCAGAGGAAGTAGCAGTGGTATATGTTAAAGGGCATCAAAAAGGGTCAACTCAAGAGGCACAAGGGAACAATTTAGTGGATTTGGAAGCTAAAAAGGCAGCGGAATCAGGGACAGAAAAACTAATGATGGTGTTAACCCCCATGGGAGAAATACAAGAAGTCCCGGTGTTTAGTGGGGCAGAAGAGGAAGAACTCCTCAAAATAGGAGCCAAGAGAGATAAAAAAGGGAAGTGGAGATTAGCAGATGGGAGGCAAATGTTGAATAAGCCCCTTGCCAGGAAAATGCTGGAAGCCATACAAGGGACAACACATTGGGGTACACAAACGCTAAGTGATCAATTTCTAAGGGATTGAGGATGCATAGGAATTTTCGGGATAGCTAAGCAGGTGACTGAGTGGTGTGTGATATGTCAACAAGTAAATAGGAAGGTAATGAGGAGAACACCCAGGGGAGGGCGAGAAATAGCCTTATGACCCTTTCAAAACATCCAAGTAGACTTTACTGAGCTTCCCTGGATATAATGGTGGTAGTTTTTGCTAGTGATAGTAGATCACCTAAGTCATTGGGTAGAGGCGGTACCCACTGTTAAAGCCAATACCAATATTGTTGGCAAAACACTCCTAGAATCAATCATTTCCTGATATGGGATGGTAAAGAGGATTGATTCAGGCCAGGGAACTCATTTCACATCGAAGATATTGCAGAAAGTTGTTCAAGCCCTTGGAGTGAAATGGGAGTTATACACTCCATGGCATCCACAGAGTTCTGGTTGTGTTGAGAGAATGAATCAAACTCTTAAAAGAGCTCTAGTTAAGCTAATGATTGAAACCCAAATGTCATGGACAAAATGTCTCCCTTTAGCCTTATTAGGAATTAGAACCCAACCTTGGTCAGATCTGGGGATGTCACCCTATGAAATGATGTTTGGGTTACCCTTCTTGACCTCACCCCAGAAGGGTGCCATCTATGAGGAAGGGGAAGTCAATGCAAAGAAATATGTTATACGTATAGCAAAAACCTTAGAAGGGCTAAGACATAAAGGGGCAATTCCTCAAATTACCATCCTGGATTTCAGAATCCATAATATTAATCCTGGGAATTGGGTGATGATCAAGTCATGGAGAGATCAACCCTTAACTCCTCAGTGGGAAGAGTCCCTTCCAGGTACTGCTCACCACTGAACTGGCCGTGTGAACTGCAGAGTGGGGATGGACTCATGCCAACAGAGTTAAAGGCCCAGTGGAAGAACCCAAAGAATGGACTGTAACATCTAAACCAGGTATGATGAGATTGACTCTCAAGCAGAGACCAAAAGACAACCCAAGAAACAAGATGCTCAAAAAATGTAGAGTCAAGTTTCCACCAGCCAGCTCAAGAA
>NW_005058666.1:0-1801 GCF_000277835.1 Geospiza fortis
GCTTGAGGACGTGGTTTAATGTTGGATGTGGTGCTGGTGCTGCATTGATTGTTGGTGATCTTAAAAGTCTTTTCCTCCCTTAATGACTCAGACAAAGAGAGAGCTCATGACCTCTGGTGTCATCTCTTTCAGGCTCCTTCACTTATTTTGCAAATCCTGTGGTGCTGAAACCAAAATATGCTGGTGAATTTTCTGTATTAAAATCAGCAGTGTGATGGGTGAGGGGGAAAATGTTTATAAATAAAATAGCAAGATTCTAAACCAGGCCTAAAGTGGGTGTAATGTCTGCTGCCTGCCTCTCACCAACACCTGGAGCATGCTTGGCCCCTTTTCTAAACTGCAGAACTTGTCAAAAGTGTGTTAAGTAACCAAAGGCAATTTCAATCAATAATCTGGTCCTTGTCTGACAGCTTTGGTATTGGATACATATTCATACCCTCCTTCAAAGCTGATTCCTCTTTATTCTTCAGAGGGTGAGAGCTTCATTGCTAATCAGAACACTATTCCCACTTATAGCTTGTAGCAAATGAATCTCAGCCAGTTGTTTAAATGGAAATTTTTAGCTGCCAGTCAAGACAAGTCAAATGGGAAATGAAAAAAATTAGGATCACTGACTAAAAAGAACAAATATCTCCATGCATCCACCTGTGGCTCCATGTATTCTCTGGGATGTTAACTCCATGCAGATGGCAACTATGGCTTTCCTATCTTAAGAAATTACTTCAATTCAAAGGAAATAAATGCTTTAAAAAATGCCATCCACTCGCTGCAATTGACTTTGCCAGCAGGTTAAAATATCTCTAAAATGAATCTTCCACTTCAGACTGGGATTTTTGATGACTAAAGTGACTCAACTGTATCTGCAGCAATTGACTCCACTGTTTCTCTGGGGAAAAAAAATCCCAACAAAACAACCAGCAGCCCTGGTGTGGAGAGAAACCTCACATTTATTTATACAGCAGCAGGAAATACAGGCCCTAAACACTGAGGGCACCATGTGCAGGATGCTTCACAAGCAGAAATTATGAGTAGCTCTTGTCTCAATGAATTTTGAGTTTGATGACTCCACCAAAGGTTGGAGGAGAAATAGGAGCACAAAGGTCTGGTGGCTGCTGCAAGGGTCTGGAGGGGGTTATTGGCAAAAGGAGGGTTAGGAGACTCTCCAGTCCCTGCCAGCACTACTTTAAATCAATAAATGCTGGTTTTCAGCCTTCAGGTGCTGCTAATGTGAGGCATTAAAAACAATTCCAGCTGCATGATAACCCCTGATATTCTGAACCAGGCCATTTTATCTCACAGAAACACCTTTCCCAGCTCAGAGAATTATGGAGCACTTGCCCTTAAAGCCTTGGTAATTGCTGCAGGTAACACCTTGGATAACTCAGTCCTGGGTTTGCAGAGCTCCTAAATGTCCCTTGTGGAGTAATATAGGGAAGGGAGGTCACAGTGCCAGTGCAGGGACATTTATCTGACAAAAGCAGCATTTGATATTGCACCTCATTTTTTCTTCTCACACTGGAAGACAAGGACAAAGGACACTCGAAAATTACAACCTTTTTAGAGTTAATAGATGTAGGTGGCTCTCAGAGCATAAAATTCTCCTCTGAAATCTGGAAGCTCCTCTGTCTGACACGTTTTTACGTCTAAACATTGGGATTGTCTGACTGAAATCAGTGAAATCATTAATTTATACTGGCAGACATAGGAATGCCAGCAGAGACAGAATCGTCCCTGTCACCAGGCAGTAGAGGATGCAAATGGCTTCTCTAAATACATTCTACTTTTTCCTGATATTTTTTTT
>NW_005058667.1:0-1801 GCF_000277835.1 Geospiza fortis
GGGGGGGAGGGTAATTAACTATTCATCTGCAGGAGGTTAGCAATGCCAAAAAGTGTTAAAAATCAAAAGAGTCCGCATGTATAAACATGAATGTTTAAAGTGTAGTAAAACTAGTGAGGCAGACCCTCAAGCAGTGGGTCTCATCCAATGCCTCTGCTGGCCTCAGCAAAGCTCCATCAGTCTGGGCTAATTTGGGCTGTGCTCTGGTGAATACCTGCAGACCAGGCACCTGAGTCTGTGCTGGAGTCAAGCTCTGCTGAAACAACATTCTTTCCGCTATTGTCTAAAGAGTGTGATGACTTACACTGTGTGATTGTTGTTACTACTACTGGAGCAGCATGAATACTCAAGGGGACCTTTCCTGCAATGCTTCATTCTACAGCGAAGGACTTCAATTTCCATGTCATTGTACTATGAAGGTGGGAGGAGATACCTCTTTTGGATGTAGGGCAGCTGAAAAAATGCTCAAGAACATTTATAAGCTCATGTCCTACAAAGAAGTACTGAACTATCAGCATTTGCAGATTTTTTGAGAGCCACATGAACATATCTACTCTGGACTAAAAACAACATTTGTAGCCTGTACTTAAGAAATATTCCATTGAAGTGGGATGCTCCTCTCAGCCTGGGAAAAGTTTAAGGACCCATTCCAGGATCAATACACTCTGAGAGAGGAAGAGATGCAGAGCATCCCTGCCAAGAAGGGCACAGCAATGCAGGGAACAGCCAGTTCCTCTTTCATTGCCTTGTAAACTGGCACATGGCCCGAGTCATGCACCACAACAGAAAAGTCAAGAGGTCTGCATACCTGGGAAGTAAGACAGAAAAAATGACATTGTGGGATTCCCCTAAGTCAGAATGGCTACAATTTAGATATTCACAGCTGAGAAAATCATCTTGGGTGCCATTATAGTCAGTAAAGAGCCTACCACTGAAATGCATGAAATTATCTCAGTTTAAATAGGTACTGTGAGATTAAATGAGTGCAAATCAGCCTCCCCTGGCTCTTAGTGATTACACCTTACTGAGCTTTAGCAGGAGTCAAGCAGGTAGCTCAGATGGACAAAGGCCCATGCTCTAGACAGCTAAACTAAGCTGTATTTACTAAGCATATGTTAATATACTAAAGGAGACCTTAAACACGTAATCTTAGAGGAGTGAAAGCCTTTTTGCCTATAGTCTCAGAGTTCAGGCAAATGTGTGATCAATTACAGAAGTGTCTGTAATGTACTAGCGCAGCAATAGATTGCTTATGAGTAATTTTGACTCCACCTTTGGTTCCCATTTCTCATTATTCCACTACTATATCAAGATGGGGCTTTAGAGATAAACCACTTTAACTGTCCATTACCTTCCCTCATTTGCTGCAGTGGTTGGTTCTGATTCACACTGTAAAACCTAAAGTCATCAATTTAGTTGGAAGTCAACAAAAATAATCCTAACCAGTTTTGCTGCTTCATTTTTTTTTCCTGAATCACAGAGGGTCTCCAAAGAACTGTATGTTTTTTCTCATAGGTTTAAGAATGAGGATTTCAGACCTCACTCTGGATTGAGCCACTTAGAGGTGGACCCATCCTTCCATGTGGGAAAGATATCACACAAGTCAGGTCACTCTTTTATGGGCCAGTGACTTATAAATGCCTTAAGGGCAGTAGCCCGGTGACACATTAAGTCAGGCACAGATTTTTGCCACTCATTGGATACTGTTTATTTCTAGAGTTGGATTTCAGCTGTTGCATCCTGATCAAAATTCTTAAACTTGATGTAGAGCTCACATCTGAGCTTCTTGTCCCCTTTTTTT
>NW_005058668.1:0-1801 GCF_000277835.1 Geospiza fortis
AAAAAATCCCCTTTAATTTCTGAATAATTTAGTCAGAATGTTTTAAACTGTTAAATGCTCTTTGACTTCAGAGAAATGATAGCTCTTACAGCTGGTTATTCAGACTAACCTGAACAGAAATGAAAAGTGATCTGTACAACCTACAACATCCTTTTTATTCCCTACTATAGTCTCAGGGCACATAGCACTCCAGGGTCAAAGACTTCACTAGAAAGTCTGAAGTAACCTGGCATTTTTAATCATGCAGTCAGCCTGGGGAGGAGAGCTGCCTGCTACCAAATCTTTTCCTCAACCACATGGCCTTCTAAAAATGAATGCTCTCAATTCCCTAATCATTCTGCTCAAGGATGATCACTTTGTCTTTTTTTAATGTGAGGATATCGCCAACTCCTTTCATCATTGCTGAGATCTCTTGGGACAATCTCCTTCAGCCAATGATCCTTTTCAACCCGCCTACTCCCTCCATCAATGATAAGATCAAAGCTACCCACTTGAAAGGAAATCTTTAGTATTTAATTGGTGTCTCCTTTTTCCTTATACGCTGATGTTCTGGCAAAAGTTAAAACTAAAACCCACATGTGCTCGCCCGTGTGAAGATTCCATACCAGCAGCACATGGGTCATTGGCCCCATCACAATGTTCCAAATAGTTCATCAGAAAAAAACACCTCTCTGCAGAAAAGGTGCCAACCACAGGCACAGAGTAAACAACTTGGTTACAGCCATTTGTAACGTATTGAGCAGGGAGCACGCTGGTTCTGGAGCTATTAACAGACTCCCACGCATCCTAGCCAAGCCCCAGTCATTCAGGTCTTGGCCCTGCAGCAGTGTGCCTACCGTGGTGCAAATCAGCAGTGTGAAAATCACTGCACCTGTGTGAAAGAGACCTTCCTAAGTGTACCTGTGCCTTGAAGTCACAGTGCGCTCTTGCCTACCTAGACTGTTCCAGGTTTCAGGCAGTGCTGCAGTTATCCCTCTCCAGAAAAGTGCTAAATGGCAGATCCTAGAGGGATCCACATATCTGCCTCTCCTCCGTGCAAATGGGAAAAGGTTCTTCAATCTACCTTACAAAAGGGATGGAAGTTAAGGAGGGAGTCACTCATATTCTCACTGACAGTTCTAAACCACTGTAGGAAGAGGAAAGCAGAAAGACAGGAAAAAATGCTGTTTCCCTTCCTGAAAAGTACCACCTAAGAATTAAACATACAGAACAGGGTGCAGGTCATTCTTGTCCAGCAAAACCAGGAGAGAGAGATCATAAACTCCTACTGAAGGTGATTCTTAGAGAAAGCACACATTAGGAGAATGACCTTTTGTATGAAATATCTGAAAATACCATCAGCTGTCCTTTACACCTGCATGTAAATCCATTTTGACCAAATTTTACTATATTTTTAAATAAACATATCAAGCCTTGCTAGCAGAAGAATTTACATCATGTAATGAATACTGTTTTAAGAAAAAATATTTTCACAGCATTGATTTTGCTGCAGTCATTATGGTAAAGGCCCATCAATGAAATGGCATTATGTCATTAACTAGGGGAGTCACAGAGATTTATTACCTTTAGCTGGGAAATGATTTGCAAGCAGAAAGTCAAAGTGCCTGTTTTCTATTCCATGATGATGATGCAGCTTGCAATAATGGTAATAATAGGACAGATTTGGCCTGTACTTTCTCCTGAACAACCATAGTTAGTCATTCAGTCAGAAAATCTGGGAGGCACAATTTGGCTGTATATGGTACTAACATAACATTAAACAGGTAATGTTGCCTACTTTCAGCCTTTTCTCTTTTTTTTT
>NW_005058669.1:0-1801 GCF_000277835.1 Geospiza fortis
ACCTGCATATAATCATTCCGTGATTACATGTTCCTGAATGCTAACAACCTGAGGCATCATGGGCTCATCGAGCTAGGAATAACTCTCCTTTTTGTTGCCAATTTAAGTCTATATTTGATACCTCTATCTTTGCAGCTTGGTCTACCTCCTTAATGATTTGGTGCTCTTCATTGGCTCTACTTTTGGGGACATGGGCATTTACATGGCAGACTTTCACCGGTAGCCTTCCTAACTTGGTAGCAATGTCTTTCCTCTCATTAGCAGCCTAAATTGGTTTTCCTCTATGCAGCTAATTAGTCTCTTTCCACCTCTCCAGCCATCCCCACAGAGCATTGGCTACCATCCATGAATTAGTGTAGAGGTAGAGCTCTGGCTACTTCTCTCTTTCAGCAATGTCCAGGGCCAGTTGAACAGCTTTGAGTTCAGCAAGTTGGCTTGATCCACTCTCAGTAGCTTTTGCGACCTGTCATGTGGGCCTCTATATGGTTGCTTTTCACTTTCATTTCATTCTCATAATGCGGCAAGAACCATCAGTAAAAGGAGCGTACCGTGGTTCTTCCGCTGGCAGTTGGTTATATGGTAGCGCTTTTTCAGCACATGTTACTTCTTGTCCCTCTTTATCCGCAAGACTTAAGTTTTCACTTTCTGGCCAGTTTGTAATTATTTCTAGAATCCCAGGGCGATTCAGTTTTCTAATACGGGTGCACTGTGTGATGAAAGCAATCTATTTGCTCCATGTAGCACTGGTGGCATGGTGGGTAGAGGGAACCTTTGCTTTGAACATCCACCCTAGTACTGGTAGTCAGGGTGCCAGGAGGAGTTGTGCTTCAGTGCCTATTACTTCTGAGGTGGCTTGGACCCCTTCATAGGCTGCTAAAATTTCTTTCTCTGTTGGAGTATAGTTGACTTCAGACCTTCTGTAGCTTTGACTCCAAAATCCTAGTGGTCAGCCTCGAGTCTCCCCAGGCACCTTTTGCCAAAGGCTCCAGGACAAACCATGGTTCCTAGCTGCAGAGTAGAGCACGTTCTTCACAACTGGTCTTGTCTTGACTGGGTCAAGGGCTAACGTACGAGCGATCTCCTGCTTAATCTGGGCAAAGGTTTGTTGCTGTTTAGGGCCCCAGTGGAAAGTGTTCTTCTTACGGGTGACTAGGTAGAGAAGGCTCAAATTCTGGCTGTACTCAGGAAGGTGCATTCTCTAAAAACTTATGGCACCTAGGAAAACTTGTGTTTTCTTTTTGCTGGATGATGGAGACATTGCTGTGATCTTGTTGATGACATCGGTGGGAATCTGATGCCATCTATCTTGTCACTTCACTTCTGGAAACTGGATCTCATGAGCAGGTTCTTTGCTCTTCTTGATGGTGAAGCCAGCTTTCAGGAGAATCTGGATGATTTTCTTTCCTTTCTCAAACACTTCTGTTGCCGTCTTCCCCCATACAATAATGTCATCAATATATTGCAGATGTTCTGGAGCCTCACCCTTTTCTAGTGCACTCTGGATCAGTCTATGGCAGATGGTAGGATTGTTCTTCCACCCTTGGGGTATTTGGTTTCAGGTGTACTGCACACCTCTCCAGGTGAAGGCAAAATGAGGCCTGCATTCTGCTGCCAGAGGAATGGAGAAAAATTCATTGGCAATATCGATAGGAGCATACCACTTTGTTGCTTTGGACTCCAGCTCGTACTGGAGTTCCAGCATGTCTGGCACAGCAGCGCTCAGCAGTGGAGTCACTGCATTCAATGCACAGTAGTCGACAGTCAATCTCCGTTCTCCTTCATATTTACGCACAGGCCAAAT
>NW_005058670.1:0-1800 GCF_000277835.1 Geospiza fortis
AAATGATATTGCATGGCATTGAAAGAGCAGAAAGCAGATTTGCTGCTAATTTCAAACTTAAAGAAGGAGGAGTTGAATTTATCTCAATATGGAATGAAGGCTTTGATGATTTTCCTCTTTAATTTCAAGAATGACTTCTATGAATTTTCATGTGATAGAAAATAAGCCTTTTGATATCAAAGTGGCGCTTGATTTGAAGTATTATCAAACTTAAAGCATTACTCAGGCAGCACCACAGAGATCATGTTTGCTTCAATACAAGAGTGGGTTTCCTTGTAGTGCACACCCACAACACTCACTGGCCACAACTGGTGCAATGGCCTATGCCCTCAGCATGGAAATAAGTTTGATGTGTGTTGAACACTAGAAATTAGATGGTTTATAATACAATTTTCACTACTTTAAGCTATGCAAGTATTGCCTACAACTTCCTAGGTCTATAATCAATCACTGAGTCAATAAAACAGAGTGGCTTTGTGGCATGTCTGCAAACAGGGCAGGCTTAGCCACAGTTTTGAGTAATGACAGCTGGCATTGATGGCATTACTGTGAGGGAAAGCTACTCAGACGCACAGGTGCAGGAAATGCTGAACACAGCTTAGGATAAAATGGGGAAAACTAGAGAGCCATTTGCAGCTCTCAGATCTTTAGTGTAGCCTGATTTGAAGTGATGGCTGCATTCCTCTCCCTTCCCCACAGACCCCAGACTGAGTTCAGGAAAAGCATGGTTTAGGGCAGAATAATTTAGGTATTATTGTGTGAACTACCTGTTACCCCTGCTGGGAGGACTTGTCAGTGTTCCCAACCTCAGTGGTGCAAAAGGACTGACTGGGGCTCCCAAGCATATCCTAGATCTATACAGAACAAACAGACAAAAGCAAAGAGCAGTACACAAATACACAATATTTTCCTTCTCAACATTTCCCATATTCATATCCTCCAGACTGAGTAAAGCTCTAGACACACAGGCACTATTATATGTGACAGTGCTTTTATTTGGTCTACTGCTACTCGTGGCTTTGCTGCCAGAGGCTGATCTAATATTATCTGTTTAGGGGGCATATAAGCATCATTTCAACTCCTTCCCAACCTACTTTTCTCCCTCTACATCTAGAATTTACAGGTTCCCTTGAAGATTTTGGCTCATTTGTCTACACTTAGAGCAAATACAAGTGTCTATCTGTTAGATGTAATCTAGATGAGATTTTCTCTTGCAAAAGGGATTTGAACCTGTTTAGTTTGTTTCCTTTAGAAGCTCTCTCTTAGAGAAAGTCCAAAGTAAGCACAAGTTTGACTCTTTGTAGATTGGGATCCTGGAGTTCCAGTTGTAGTCTTTCCACTGACGTGATACATATAAGAAGCAGCTTCAGAATTTAACCCAACCAGCAACAGCTGCAGAGCAAAACTGCTCCTGATTGTGGCCCAAAATTAAAAGGAAAATGGAAATTACTGCACCTATGTCCCTCAGAGCACTTAAGTTTTGTGGAAACCTTTTCCTATATGAAATATGTCCTGAGAGTAAGCCACAAGCCATGCTACAAAATCACAGTGATATACAATGATGTATGAACAAAAAAATTCCAGGAAAGAAGAGCATTATGCAAACTTCAGAGCTCTTTCTGACCACAAGTGAAACCCCACATTTTTCCTGGTGACAGCAGTGTTATGCATCTGGACTTACAGAGAAGTGTAAGAAACAACTGTCAGATGTGGCTGGCACTGAAGCAAAGGTTCCAAATACAGGGGGTGGGAGGGAGGAGAGCAGAGGAACATCAAAACATCTGTAACTGTTGGAAGTAC
>NW_005058671.1:0-1798 GCF_000277835.1 Geospiza fortis
CCCTCAGGTTACAACAAAACTTTTACAGTTTCTCTAGAAAGAGCAGAATCTCATCAATTGAAGGAAGTGGCTTTTATGAATCTTGGTAGGTTACTGTGTTACTTTCCTGTGTGATTGCCATTCTCTGTGTAGTACGGAGACAAATGGCTAACTCTTCTCTGGAAGGAAAGGATTTTTTTTCCTTGGCTTTAGGGAGCAGTGTTATTTTGCTGCTTTTCTTCTGTTTGCCTTTTGTATTTGGCATTTGATATTGCAATGCCTCACTATTAGTAAGCAACTTCCTCTGAAATTGCCTCAAAATCTGTGCTGGACACCAACTGCTGAGTTCTTGAGTATCTCAAGTTTCTTGAATCCTACCCTGGAAACCCAACTGTACTGCTAGTGTTTCCTGTGTTAATACAACAGCAGCTCTTAATTAACTCCTTTTGTATTTCCTAGATATAATCAATTCCTCACAGAGAAGTGGGCCAAGTTGAGAATCATGTGAAAGAGCCTCTGAAAGCAAATGAGTGATCAAGTGCTAAATTGACCACTGTTCTTTCTTTAAATAGACTATTATGTGGCTGCTTATTTGCCTGGCCAGTTCCTGCACCTCCTGAACATTCAACATCCTGACATGCTGTGCTATAGTTTGTTTCTGACAGGTATAGTAAAACTGCTTTAAGTAATTTAATTGTTGTTGTGGAAACCTGTTTGTATCTCTTTACATGAAAGTTGTGTTTCTCAATGTTTCCTTATTGCGCAGTGTTCTGACAAAGGAAGGATACTCAAAAAATGACATTTTTGCTACTTTCCATTTTAGAAAGAGAAGCTGAACTGGCATTTCATACTTTATGTATTTCATACTTCTTGCTTGTTATGAAATGGAAGAAGACCTTTCACTGAATTTGAAATTCTCTGCTGTGGTTTCATAGTTTCCCTTCCCCCAACTTTGCCCATGTTCTTGGTCCTCCACTGTTTTCAAATTTCACATGAGATGTAAATTTGATTTTACATTTCCTTCCTCCAATTGAGTTGCTCTAAATGTGTGTGTTTGGAGGGTGTGGGGAAAGGAAATCTGTGTTTCCTTCACCTGATCAGGCTGATGCAATTTAATTTAGAGTCTCATCTGAGATGTGTGTTACTTCATTTCCAACGCATTTCCAACAAACACGTCTTTGTGGGAAGTGGTTTATTTTTGGAAGTGGGGTGAACAACAGCAGAAATCTGTTGTTCTGATTGGGTGAAGGGGACATAAATTGTGGAAACTGGTGCAGGGGCAGCATCATAGGAGGCGAATACCTGTTTTGTATGTGTAATGAAATATTGTCCTGCTAAAAATGAGTGGAAAGCATTACTGCTGGATGGTGGGCCTGATTTCTCTGATACAAGGGCTCTGAAATACAGTATCTGTATGTGGTACCATGGTGGTGAACACTGGTACATAAATAAAATTATTTTGGTCTGAGGCTTCAGTGAATAATTGTAGAGCAGAACCTGCCTGTTCTGGCCATTTGGATTGATGGCAAGAGATCCACCAGTAGAAGTTTGTATTATGCTTCTGCATGTGAGCAGTTCTGACCTGCACAAGCTGTACCAATAGGTGCTAATTCTAGTGTTGAACTTGTGCTACTGTCCTTGTGCTCTGCTCTGTTCCATCACATGTACTCTGATTTGCCTTGGAGCAGCATTGTGAGCCTGAAATCTCTACACTTCTCTGTGTCAGCAATAGGGAAGGAGAGAACTGAGTATGGACTGTGCTCCTTATCTGCTTTCTTTATGGAGCCAGCACCATTCCTCCTCCTCTTCAGTATATACT
>NW_005058672.1:0-1798 GCF_000277835.1 Geospiza fortis
GGTCAAAATTTGTTCTTCTGTGTAATTTCTTTTTGTTTTTCTTTGTTTTATAGGAAGATGTTAAGATTGCATCAAGCTCTTTAGAAGTCCATTATGCATCCTAAGTATTCATAGCATAATATGAAATGGTATCATGTGCAATATAAATATGAGTATTGGAGTATTACATAGAGATCTAATAAAAAGTTGCTGTGCTATGTATGGTGCTTACATAAAGAAAACTACATCACTAGCCTCAGAACACTTTAAAATATACAGCCTTAATCTGTAGTTCTGGGAAGCTGCTAAATCCATTTGATAGAAATGTGTGGATTTTTTTGTCCTGAAGTCCTCCAGGTTCAGGGAAACCGTGTGATGCATAAAGCTGTCTGAAGGCTGTGCAATACAGGAATATGTCCATGAATAAGGTAAGGGACTTCAGTTAGTGTGAAAGAGGTCCCAAACCTCAAAGTTACAGGCTAGCCTCAAGTACCCAAAGCTGTGCCATATGAGATGCAGATTGAAATATTATTTCTATTCATACACATGCTCAGAGCTTCCATTTCCATCTATAATCCTACTGTATTTGTTGTCCTATGCAATCTCCAAGTTATTAAAAAGATCAGTTAGTGAAAATGAGCCAAATTTTATTCTATTTGGGGTTTATAATTATGCCTTTTGAACGAAAAATATTGTCTTTTCCAAGTCTACAGTCACTATGATACAAATGCTGCTCCTTAACTGTAAATCTTGTACTCACATTTGTAAGCAGTTTTTCCTGTGAATGTGTGAAAAAATGGAAGTTTTACTTGGAAAGGGAAACTGATTCAACCTGGGGCCTTTCCTACCTTCTTTTGGTTATCCTTTTTCTCGCTGACTGCAGAGATAAGATGAAAACTGCCTTTCACAAACTCTCATTTTTCCTCATGTTCAAAGGCTTCTGTACCACTTTGCCCAGTATTTTCATCACCACATCAAATAAGATCTCTGAAATATCTTATTTTCCTACACATTTTTTGTTTAAATGAGAGGATGACACAGTGGCAATATTTGGCATCTAAACATATTTGAAAGGAAAAAAGTAATAATCCATCTGGCTCTGTGTTGAATATTCTTCCTTTGCTGTTTTCAATGAATATAGACCTTTATTTTATTGACCAATTAGTAATTGTAGAGAAGCTGTTCAAAACAGCTGCAGAAAAAATTACAGGATTTTAAAGGAAGTTGATTGATTGCATGTTAGTGCTGTAACTGCTTCTATGGCAGAAATCCTCTTGGCCAACATTCAGGCAATTGAATTAGGAGAAACAGAATATGCAGTTATCACACCTGAACTAGAGAATCACCATGTACACAGTGCAGTGCAGAGCCAAGCAGTGATCCCAGCTTATCCAAACCTAATTTGTGGACACTCATATAGAATTACTATGCACAGATACACCCTTGAAGTGGTACAACTGTTCAGAAATGTATTTGCATGATGAGAGTTTATTATTTGCCCTCGAGAATTACTGGGAATACATGTAAGCAGCCAGTAGCTTGTCTGAACATTACAGGTTTAGAACATTGCCTCTTGGTGAAGCAAACTGGCAGTGAATTCAGAAAGGCATGCTGACCTTGAGCCCAAAGAAATTCCTGCAGGTGGTCAACAGTGCCTATCCCTAGTTAATTCCAGCTTGAATAATGTACTATCAAATGAGACTAAGTGTGTCTTGGCATGAGGCAGTCCATCAAAGCCCCACTGCTGCTGTAGTTGAGGAGATCAGATCAGTTTGAATTCTCTCTTCATCCCACTGTCATGACTTTTCAAATATCATGG
>NW_005058673.1:0-1237 GCF_000277835.1 Geospiza fortis
AATGGGGAATTTGGGGCAAAAAATGGGAATTTGGGAGGCAAAGACCAGAAAAATTTGGGATTTGTGGGGAAAAAATCCCCAAAAATTGGAGTGTTGGGGAAAAAAATTGGGATTTGGGGAGGGGAAATAACCGAAAATTGGGGAATTTGGGGGAGAAAAATGGGATTTTGGGAGGGGAAAGATCCAAAAATTTGGGATTTTGGGAAGGGGAAAGCACCAAAAATTCCGATTTTAGAAAGGGAAACGGTAAAATTGGGATTTTAGGAGGGAAAATGCTCCAAAATTTGGGATTTTGGGAAAAAAACTGGGGATTTTGGGATTCTGAGAGCCCAAAAATTGGCAATTTCGGGAGGGGAAATACCCAGGAATTGGGGATTTTGGGATAAGAAATTGGGAATTTGGGATGGAAATAGCCAAAAATTTGCAGTTTGGGGGGAAAAAGACTCAAAACTTGGCATTTTAGGCCAAACTTGGCGTTTTGGTAAAAAAAATGGAATTGTGGGAGGGAAAAAGGCCAAAAATTGGGGATATTGGGGGAGAAAACCCCAAAAATTTGGGATTCTGGGAGCCCAAAATTGGGAAATTTGGGGATGAAATCCAAAAATTGGGCATTTTGGGAGAGGGAAAACCCCAAAATTGGGGATTTGGGGCAAAATTTGGGCATTTTGGGAGGAAAATGGCAAAAAATTGGGAAGTTGGGTAAAAATAAATGGGATTTTAGGAAGGAAAATCCCCAAAATTTGGGATTTTGAGAGGACAAAATCCCCAAAAACGAGAATTTTGGGATTTGGGGAAATTCTGGATTTTGGGATTCTGGCCACAATTGGGATTTTTGGGAGGGAAAATCCCAAAAAAATTGGGATTTGAAGGGAGGGAAAATACCCCAAAATCGGCATTTTGGGGCAAATTGGGGCTTTTGGGAGGGAAAACCCCAAAAATTGGGAATTTTGTTTAAAAGTTGAGATTTTGGGAGGGAAAATGCCCCAAAATTTGGGGTTTTGGGGGGAAAATTGGGATTTCAGGACTCCAGAAATTGGAGATTTTGGCCAAAATTGGGGATTCTGGGAGGGAAAAACCCCAAAATTCAGAATTTTTGGGCAAAATTGGGGATTTGGGGAAGGAAATTCCTAAAATTTGGGGATTTTGGGATTCTGAAACCCCAAAAATTTGGGATTTGGGGTGGGAAATCAGAAAAAAAGGGGTTTTGGTAAAATTGGGGATTTGGGGAGGGAAGAGC
>NW_005058673.1:1340-1798 GCF_000277835.1 Geospiza fortis
GGAAAGAGCAGAAAAATTTGGGATTTGCGGGGAAGAAATCCCCAAAACTTGGAATTTTGGGGGAAAAAAAATTGGGATTTGGGGAGGGGAAATAACTAAAACTTGGGGAATTTGGGGGGGAAAAACCCCCAAAATTAGGATTTTTGGATTTTGGGACCCTAAAAATTTGGGATTTGGGGGAAAAAATGGGATTTTGCAAAGGGGGAACCACCAAAAATGCCAATTTTAGAAGGGAAAATGCCCCAAAAGTTGGGATTTTGGGAGGGGAAATGCCCAAAAATTGGGATTTGGGGTGGGAAATGAGAAAAAATGGGGGGTTTTGGTCAAATTGGGGATTTGGGGAAGGGGGATCCCAAAATTCCCAAATTTCCCACAGGGAGGCCTCGCCCAGCGCCCCCGGCAAGAGGTGAGAGGCAAAAATCCCCAAATGCCCCAAAAAATCCCCCCAAAAGTCTCCC
>NW_005058674.1:0-1798 GCF_000277835.1 Geospiza fortis
AAAAAAACCAAATTTTTGAGTCCAATGTCATGATTCGATTTATCAAAAGATTAATGTCTTTTAATATGGCAACAAAGGCCAGCATCAGACCTTACTCCAAAATTGCATTTCTTAAAAATGTGAATTTTCATGGGTTTTATTCAATTTATGATGCAAGAGTACAACTGATGCACTCAAGATAATTCATCTTTAGGTCCTTTGTAAATGAAAAGTAAAAGGCAGTCTTTTGCCCTGAAATTTTAATAAATTAAGGATAAGCAGTGGATGTGATTGCTAATATCCAGCCATCAAGCATAAAATAAAGTAAATTTGAGCCATATCTGTTTCTGCTCAGCTGGTAACTTGCTTTTCTCTTTAGTATTTATATTATATTTCCACAAACAATATATTTAAGCAATAAAAGCAGAAGAGCAGAGCTTTTTCTGAGAATTAACAACCTCCTGGGAGCCAATGATCCAGATGCCTGGAAAGGGTCATCAAACCCCAAAAGAGATGTCCAGTGCTGGAGTTGTTATTGATATGAGCTGAAAGTGTGTGTATTTATCTGCAGAAAAGAATGGGGCTGGCAGAATATGCAGAATTTATATTTCTACATGTGAAAATATCTTCAGCAAACCAAGCAAATGATGCTATTATAATTACATGAATATTCTTGGTGACTGTTCATCATATTCCAGAAATTTCAGTTCTTGGTACACCATAATAAAATGTATTTGATTATATGGTTCTTGGAAAAATCTACTAACATGACACTTAGAAAAGACTGATAAACTTTTCTAAGGGAAGAGAACAAACAAGCAAAACTAAATGGATTATAAAGCTGACAAACTGAGGACACAAAGGCAGAAGAAAAAAGAATCTGGGGAAGAATAAATTATAGGCAGCAAAAAAATTGGAGAACAAGAAAAAATCAAATCTGTTTTCACATTTTGATGGTTTTCTCTGTAGATCTGTGTGCAAAACCAGAGCTACTCCAACACTAAGATGTAGAATTGCCTAATGGACGTATTTCAGATGAATTTTCTTTTTGGATGACTGACTCTATTCCAACATTATCCGTGTGGATAAATTTAATATGTTATTTATTTATTTATTTTCTCCCAGGAGTGGTGTTCTGTCATGGACAAGCAGAAACTCAGCAATTTCTACAAAAAATTGGAAACTACATTGGACTTCATGGATCATTGACTTGAAGAGGCTAAGCAGTGTAACAATATGCTTTGTAAAGGACAGAGCACTTTGAGAGGGATGGTCTTTCTTCTTTTTCTGATTTATATGTCTTCTCCCAGCATCTGAGGGGTTTTTAAGGCATTCAGCTGCAACTATTTTCTCTCTATATTGGATAACTCTTTTTTTCAAATTCAGAAAGTACCCAAACTGGTATACTAAACAGAAATTATGTCTTGAATAAAGGATTTCATTTGAACTGTTAATAACACTAAATTTCTTAACAAAGATTATGGAGGATATTCTGGTGGAGAATAGGGAGCTAACATGTTTTTATTAATTAAATCTCCCTTGGTAGCTACGGGGTATGGCTTCACCTATCCAGAACAGATTTAACTTCTTTGAGTCTGGTATTTGCCTTAGGGCTTTATTTCAAGTGTTACTGAACTTCAAAGCTTAGGATTTTGAGTCTTCTCTAGTGTTGAAGTATATCAGATATTGGAAGCCAAGTCAAGCTACCCAATATGAGAGAAAAGCCTGACATTAGATTTTTCTTTCAGCCTAGGGCTGTCTGAAAGTGGAAAAGAAATCCCTGAGAGTAGGTGAAGCTGCAACAAAAACCAAAAAAAAA
>NW_005058675.1:0-1798 GCF_000277835.1 Geospiza fortis
TCCTTATCTCAGAGAATGAATTAAAAGTACAAAGACGGTACCATTTGGAAAGAGAGTTAAAACTACAAATAAGGACATGTATAGTAATTATTGGCCAACAAAAGACAATTTGAATTCTCAAAATCAAGAGAAAGAAGAGTTGGCCTATGGTTCCTGTTTCAGTGATATCTGCAACTGATATCAACAGTTCATTACCAGGCAGAAGGTAAAAAATTCTGATTTACTCAGACAGACTGCTTTTTAAAAATTCTTTTAAAATAAAAATAGAAGATATTTTTTAAAACCAAATTGCACTCAGGCAGCCGCTTATTTTAAAAATTGACTCAAGATTCACCATGAACTTAAATAAAAATGAAGAAAATGTAAATATCTTCAAGAGGCAAAACATGTACTCATTATTAAAATGCCTTTCTTAATCTTCTGTATCATGCAGTCTTATTTGTATACCTTCCTAACAAGAACAGCATGCAACTGGTGCAATTTACATGATTTTTTATTGTGTTTCCTACAGGACTGCTTAAGTAGAGATCAGCATTGGCTGTTGTGGAAAGTGAGTGATATATTACCTTGGGCTTAGTATTGCAAGTGACTCAGCTGGAGTCTGTGTCAGATTTACAGCACAGTATCTGGCTAATACTGGCAGTAGCACAACCTCTTTCAAAGCTCTTGAGAGAACTTTCACTGACGTCAAATGTGTCATATTCTGCTAAAAGAGGAGGGTGGAGATTCTGTTTTCTATCACCTCCAGGAAGGTACCAAGCTTATTTTTATCTCTTCTCTAGACTTTTATCACTTCCTCTTCTAGGCTTTTAAAATTTACATCTGGAAACAATGTGCTATAGTTGAATTGCTTTACATTTGTACCTTGCAAGCAGCAATCTTTGCACCTGGGTTTGGTGTGGGTCACAGTGTTGATATTCAGCACTCAAATCATGAGTGCAAGTATGCTTCTAAATGCTCAGTAGGAATTATTTTTTTCTAATTTCTAGGTAATAAAAGTATGGCTGAGATAGGTGGGTTACTCTGGTGTCACAAACTGGCATTACCAGTTTACCTTTAGTGTCACAAACTGGTGCTGATTGAAGAGCACAAGCCATCTTCCCTGATTGTAACCTTTGGTCTCTACATCTATGAACTCAGGGAATCAGCTGAAAGTGTTACTTCCTATTGGACTACAGCTAGTGAACAGCTCTACAGGGAGATAGCTGTTCTACAGGTGTGCTGGAAATACATTACATATTGGTATATTCATAGAAGTCTTCCATCTTTTACTTATCTGTTACTCTTATCAGGTTCACTTTACCTTTGAGACTTATGCATAAGTTTTGTTTTAATTCATCTCTGATCAGTTCACAAGCCTGTGTTTTCCTTCATGAAATGTACAAACAGAGGCAGCAGGGTTACCCTCTGGTAGCTGTTATGTGCTGAGGTTGTCTTTAGATGTGGGCTCAGCATGCTGCAAGGGCAAGCATCCAGCTCCAGTCTCTCTGGATGATACCCTCGTTCACCTGTGCACCTCGTTACCATTGCTGACCCTTTGGGTACACATTCCTACAGTAACAGACCTTTACCTTTTAGCTATTCTGGGACTATCTCATTATTTTCTGCTTCTACACTGTACCTCAGGCAACAGGAACTTATTCACTCAAAAACCTCACTCAGGAAGCTTACTAAAGCAAGATGCATGCAGTCTTGTCTTGGGGAGCTGCAACAGAGTGATTAGGGAAGGCTTTTCATTGCTGCTTTGTATGTTTGTGCTTTTTCATATTAAATCAAACAAAATATAAAACCCATAGAA
>NW_005058676.1:0-1798 GCF_000277835.1 Geospiza fortis
TCAGTATTTCAGTGGCACTACTATCAGTCTTAAGCCAGCATCATCTAACTGGACAAAAAGCTCCATTTCATCTCATTTCTGCATTAACAGCACACAAAATGTAAGCTTGTTTCTACATTTTGGGGCAGAAGAGAGGGATAAATAGCTTCTAGGCTTGCAGCCTGGAATTTGGAGGCAAGGATGTGTCTGATTACATTTTTGTGTGTGCCCAGAGAAGTTAATGACCTTAATGCATATTACTTAAAACCCAATTCTCTGTCATTAAGTTTCCATTTACACAAACCTGAAACTGGCAGGAGTCTACATCCTCTAGTGAATATCTTATCTATCATTCAGCACAATAATTAATGCAAAAGTTCAAAAGAACACTTTTGCTCATCTGCTCTACTCATAATTTGACTAAAAGATTAAGACATCACTTAATTTGCAGTTCTGCAAGAAGATATTTCTTCAAAACTGACCAGGCAGTTCACTGAAATAACTTTGAAGCATGTGGCTATATATTAAATCTGGTGATTAAGCTTCCAGACAGACCTCACTAGTAGCTTTTTTCCAGACTCAGAGCTTTCACCTTGCATAATAATCCTTGGCTTTCTTGAAAGCACTGAACCTTTGTTGCCAGCTAGCACGAGTTACAGTAGTTAACACCACACTTAATTGTGTAATTAATTTATTGTGACTAAATTTCCAGCTGAAAGCTCCATGAGACACACAGACCCTGCTCCACAGGTCTTTCCTCCAATTTCAATTGAAGCAAAACAAGCATTAAGCAGATTTGTTTTTAAAGCTCAGCATAACACCAACACAGAGCTACTCTCACAGCTTCTCTAACAGCTTGTAAGCCCTTCCATGCTCTTTCTGTAGCTCAGTGTGCCAGGACTGTTCTGTCACCAGCTTCCAAGATGAATTTTTTTCATGGCTTAATTTTTTTGGCCCCATACTCACAAAAGAAGGATCTTCTGTTCAAGACTGTTCAGATTGCAAGTTTTTACCCAACAGCTTTCATCCTCATAGTATTTTACTTTCCATTATCAGCAGTTCCCTCTTGCTCTGTAAGAGGACAAGCCCCTGCTCCCCACCTGCCTGTCCTGGGGCTCTAATGAACCAACTTTGTTCACTTCCAGTGTGCTCAGCTCCTGAATTTGAGAGGCTTTGCCATTACAGACCCTGCTGCACATGACAGGTGAGAAAGGCAGACCAGGCGTCCCTGCAGTGCTGGTGTGTCACTCACCCTTTACATGACAATGACCTCAGCTGTCTCCAGTAGCACAACTAAAAAGGTACATCTTGCTTCAGCCACAAAGAAATAAGTGCCCACAAACAGAATCTGAGGCCATTTAAGCAAATCTCTAGCTGGAAATTCTGTTTTCTTTGTGGACAGATTACTAGCAAGACAGTACCTAGTCTTCCAGGATATTAATTGTTTAATTTAATTAATTCAGTAATTCTGCTGAAGGAAGGACTGAGCTCTTCTTCTTGCACCTACTTCCCCATCTGTGCCGCCTCCCCAAATCAGAATGTGGCCACATTGAGTATTAGCAGCCATATTCACACCCCCTTCTCAGGTTCATGCCCCTAAACCTTTATCCTTCAGTAATCATTCAGTACAAAAGCAATTGCACCTGCTTTAATTAGACACACCTTCAAGCAAAGCAATTTCAGGGAAGCAAGAGAAACCACAAGAAGCAAAGAAAGGAGTGTTTGGGTTGATGTATAACAGGGTTATTGATGAACAATTTTCTTCATATAAACCATCTACATACTAGTCCATGGCTCTAATTTTTTCATCCAACCACCA
>NW_005058677.1:0-1798 GCF_000277835.1 Geospiza fortis
CAGAACCCCATCCAACCTGAACTTGAAAAATACCAGGGCCATCATCAAATAAAATTTTCAAGTTATATCTAAGTTTTAAGATAAATCCAGAACAGCAGTGGGAATAACAAAGATTATAAACATGACCAAGTGCTTCTGTTTTCATTTTTGACCTCCAAGCCTCAAAATGTTTATCATACCCAGAACTCGTGGCTGAGGAAATGGAAACAACAGAAAGTGAAATGGCTTGCCTCAGGTTCTGCAGAAAACAATTTCTGAGCCAGGAACGGCACCCACACTGCCTGAGACCCCCACAATAACCACACCAGTGCATGTTTCTAGAAGGGACAAGGACTGTCATGATGACACAAGTGTATGGCACTGCCTTTTAAAAGCTGATTTTCAGAGAGGACGCAGGAGGTCTGGTTGCACTTTTCTCTGGCTCAGGGAGTACTCACAGTGTACATGTGCAAGTGAGTACACCATGTGGGACCAGCTCTGATATGCATTATTTATACAACAGCTCTACTGACTTAAAAACTAATAAATCCACAGCCTGCAGATGATGTGCAGACACACAGACACATCATCACAAATACAACTTTATCTTGATTCTTTGTGTTTTTCCCCCATGTTGCTGCACAACAGAGCATCTAGTACAATAGCAAAATAAGCCTCTGGCTAAAGCTAAGCTTGTTCAAATCACAGCATCTCTCCAATGCAATAGAAATAAATGCCATTTTCCAGGGAACCGTTTCTACAGGAATATTTCATGCAGAGGAAACGCTGTCAAGCTTGTTTGCAATGCATTGCTGCAAAATGCTCCACACTTCCCTTACTCTCTGAGTGCCCTCGACTCCCGGGGAGCTTTTCACTGAGGAAGATCCATGTATTTGGATAGAAGTGAAGCACATAGTCTGTAACTTTGCACAATACAAGTGAAAGCACAATACAAGAGGTCAAAATGAGGTTTCTCTCCTTATGTATTGTAATTATGGTCTGTTTATAATTCTACAGTTAATTTAGGGCTTGTATGTCCCCGCTGGACAAAGCAGCCTGCCCTGTGTGGAAAATGACATTAACTCAATCTTTGCAGACTGTCCCTGAGCCTCCAAATGCTTTTGTTAGTACAGTGAACACCTGTACTAATTACGCACTTCACTCACTCGGGGGTCACTGCTCATGGCAAAGGTTTTAAATCAGCCACCCCAGGAGACAGACATCATTATATTTCTGGGGCAGTCATTCCAGTGCTGCAAAACTAGGCAACCCTGGAAACAGATTCACACTCTGAAGTCTCTAAAGGTGAAAGACCGGGATACCCCATTGCTGGACACAAAATATTGGAATGAATAGAGAAAATGAAGAGAGTAATCAGGAACTGCTGAAATCTGTTGAAATCTGAAGTTCAGCACTATTTTTAGTGATTCTGTGATTCTTCTGATTCTCATGTTAACATTTTTTTCCCCATCTCTCATTATATACCAATGCCTGACACAGCAAAGCATGTCCCTTGTAAGCATGGAGGAAATGCCAAATAATTTAATTTTACTCACTTTGTGATTCACATCTGCTATTTATGCACCTACAGTTATGCTGGAACTCAAATGCCAAGGTCAGCATTCATTTCTTTCACTGATGTAGTTCCCCATGAAGTCATGTTCAGTCCTTCCCAGAGAGTCCCTGTTCACACTGATGCTAATCAGCACTGGTACTTCCCTTAGCTCAATATGCAAAACATGCAGAATCAATGGCACATTATGTGAAAACCAGCATCTAAGTGGCTGCAGGGGGCAGAGATATCTGCATTTCACATTTC
>NW_005058678.1:0-1797 GCF_000277835.1 Geospiza fortis
AAGAAAGGATTTTCACAAAGGAAATGTCTGTGACATCCACTGATGATTGAGTTCAAGCAGGAATCTTGACTAATACCTTTGGAATCTGAAATCTTTTTATAAGTTTCTGCTGTAGTTACCAGACAGAGACTGAGAGTTTATGCACATACATAGCTAAAAATAATGATTTGGACCAAAGATCTCTCATTATAGTGTTTCCTAATTATTTTGTGGAGCCCTTTGTAAGAGTAATGATATTAAAGGATATTAATTGCACTAGTCACCTTTTCTGATAGGCTAGTCATGCAAAAGAACTATAAATTCCTAGAGAATGAGTCAATGCCAGCTCCCACAGACTGTCTGAGGCAGGAAAGGCAGGGGGAACCACAGAAATTTTGCCTTCTATTTAAGTTTTATTTTACCACCCAAAATCAAGCTCATAAGGAAGTGTGAAAAGTTACTAACACTCTCTATCCTCTTTAGTCTCTCAAAGCACTTGTGTTCCTCTGACTAATTCTGAGAGCATGCCTCCATGACAAGCAACAATTTTTAGATGACTGAGCACCATGCACACAACCAAACCTGGGCTGATCACCTCCTTACACAGAGCTGGGAGGTGTTTTGTGTTCAGCACTTCCCCAACCACATTGCAGTGCGTGCCTAGAACAAAGAGTTCAGAGGTAGCACAAATCTGTCTGCAAAGTCCTTGACCACCCATTTGACATCAGCATATATCCAGGTAAAGCTGCACAGGCTGTTGAATTCTTGTCTGAATTCTCAAGTTATGCACATCTACCTGAGGAATAGGAATGATTTCTTTTGATGAATAGATGTAGTTACTCCTAATAGTCTCAGAAACTGTTTCTTTTTCAATGTGGTACTTTCAGATAATCATAGAAAAATTGCTCCAAACAGTCTGTACCTTCAAATAATGAGCACACTTACATATCTGTTAAACAAATTTGCTGCAAAAAGGTGTATTTATGCACCAGTTCTCCTGTGTGCTCCTGAAAGACAGATCCTTGTGCCCTTGTGTAGGTTCTGTATCTATTGCCTAAATCCGTCAAGTTACTCACCATGAATCATATCCTGATTGCAAAATGTTACAAAAGGCAACTGCAGAAGAAAAAAGGGCTGTACCAGGGTAGAATACATCTAATCCCAGAGACCTGCCATATACCAACTGCTTGCCACACAGCTTTCATAAAATTTCATTTGAAAGCGACACAATACAGGTTATGTCCCATGGAGTCTGCACTGCAAAAACCTTAGAACAGGATAGGTTAGTTGTAATTTTATCTTCTCTCTGACGGTTATGACATATTTCACCTGAGACAGCTTGCAAGTGATTCCCTGAGATAACGTGTGGGTTGGATGCGACTTTGGTAAAGCTGCATATCTGACAGTAACAAATGTACATCTTTAAATTAAGTTGTTGGCCTGTCATTCCTCACATTGATTCTACTCTTTCAGCTAAAAGTTGTGTCTGTCCTTTGGGAGAGAATTTAAGAAAGAAACGCCGTTCATGCTAAGGTTTCTCCTGACAACGTTTATTTGCCTGTACTGAAACCCTGAGATTAGCACATTCATTTTAGGTGGGGTTTTATGTTTCAGTTATAAATGCCCACTGAATATCTTGTGATGTACTTAGAAGTAAATTGTGGGAGAAGGAAAATGCCACTCTGTAACTGAAAATGTTATTATGGCAAACTGTTGAGTCAAGTACAGAGCAGTCTGCATTGATCATCAGTTGGAAATTACAGCCATTCTCACTTTATTATGTAGCATGAATGTCAAAGTAACTTATGTGTTTCAGCA
>NW_005058679.1:0-1797 GCF_000277835.1 Geospiza fortis
CCCCCTCAGCATCCCAGCTGCTTCTGGATCTGTAACATTTATCTATGCTGGAATGCAGTATTGCACAATGAACCAAAGACATGCAAATATAAGGAATATTGAGAGCTTGAGGTAAGAGTGTACATGGCTCAAGAAGTCCGAAAATGTGAACTTTGGGCAGCTGCATTGAAAAAACTGATTACTGCATTTGGAAAATCAGGAGTATAACTATGGGTCAAGGAAGAAGAGGAATTGCATGAGGAAGACTTCTAAATTATGTAGGGAGCAGCTCTTACTTATAGTTGGTTTAACTGAAATTGTATGATGTTGATACAATTGATGAGGAAACCAATTGCTTGGCACCAATTAAATGATAGCCGTGATTGGCTTTTGAATGTTAATTTTACTTCACTCACTTCTTATTCAGCTTCTGAATTTCTTTGAGACACACTGTATATCCATGCACTTGAGCACCAGCTAAGCACATAGATACTGATATGTAGAGGAAAGGATAATCAAAGATTGTTATTTCTATTTTTGTACTCCTGGGAAACACTTAGCAGCTTCCTGAGGAATGTTCTGTACAGCCATGAGGTGCCACAGAAATATGCCTTTGCTTTAAGTGTTCCTTAGTATTTTGGAGGCAGAGGCCCAGGCTCAGTCCCTTAACCTTAAACCTGAAAAGCCCTCTAATGACATATTTATATCAATGGAGTCACTATTGGAGGTTTGGGTTCATCTTGGATCAAGTTGCAGAGGTTCCTCAGTGCTGTGAATTCATGACCCTTGAGAAAGGATACTTTCATGGGAAGAAGAGTATAATCCTGCCCGGGAGTGAAAAAACACAGATTTGGTGATCAGGGTGCCTGCCCCATGGTATATGAACCTGTACAGGTTCCTGTGGGTTAAGGGTACAGCACTGGCTGTACCTTTTGCTCCACAAATAGCTGCTTCCCAGTGTCCTCCCCTCCAAATGCAGCCTGAGAGCCCATTTGCCTGTGGCACTGGAGGAGTCCCACAGGAGAAAGTCAATGGGAAGGAGCAAAGGGAGAAGGAGATGCAGAATGAACGCCATGGCAAAGAGGTCATGAGGAAGAGAGTGCTGTTCCCCAGCAGCTCTCGGGGTCACCCTTTGTTGTCACACATGTCAGAGTACAGTGTAGAGCAGCCCTGGTAGTGCTTGAGGTTGCTCAGGGCCTCAGCCAGCCTGGCTGTGGAGCAGTGTAGGCAATGTGAAACTGTCATGGCTGCTCCTTCTGCTGGCCATGCCAAAAATGCTGCACTCATGTTTCCATGGGACTGAGCTCTTTCAGATGCTTCCTGGCAATGCAAGAATCCAGATTTTGCTGACTCTCCCCCCTCTCTCTGCCCTAGCCCCTCTTCCGCTCCACATACCGTCAGGAACTCAGCTCCAAAACTTCTGGGTGAGCCAAGATCTTTACAGAGCTCCTACACAGATTCTTTGCATGTCTGCAGAGTTATGTTTGTGTAATTAATTGCTTGTTACTTGTGTGGCTCCAGAACTGTATAGCTATGGTGCAGATAGATTCTGCTGAAGAATGTGCAGTGGGGATTTTGTAATGTCAAACATGCTCAGTGCATTTGAGGACGCATGTCCTGTAAGCATATAGCAGTAATTCTGCTTGACTGATATCCACCTCACACTTTCAATAAAATACTGAAAATGCTAAGTGCAGCTGAGGACAAACAGATGACATTTATTGTACATGTTTATTTTATTCCTGACAGATATTCAGGGCCAGTGCTCCCTCTGGTGGTTAAAAATACCATTTTAATAAAGAATTGGCTATTCTCTGT
>NW_005058680.1:0-1797 GCF_000277835.1 Geospiza fortis
CTCTGAGTTTTCTTTCCTTTGCATGTGGATAGACTGTTATTACACTTAAATACAGCCTTAGAAATGCTTAGAAACTCTTAGAAACTCTCAGCTCTCTTGAACTTTTCTTTGTGCTTTAACTCCTTCCCCAGGATCTCAATTCAATTCCTTGAATTTGTTGAAGTTTGCTTTTTTGAAGTCTAGTGTTATTATTCTGCTTCTTTCATCTCTTTGTGTCCTTTGAATCATGAACTCAGTTGTTCCATGGTTATTTTCATCTTGATTGTTTTCCACATGCAGATTTTCAACAGTTTATCTATTAAACACTCTAAAATCTTAAACAGTAAGATTATTCCCTATGGTTCCAGCACTAGCTTGTATACACAAAGCTATATCTGAAGTGTGCTCATGCTGGGCTCAGAGCAGCTGATATCCAGGCTGTCATCAGAGGGATAAGAAGGTGGTGTGGGTAGGGATGTGAGCACAGTGTACTTCAACACATCCCCTGGTCTGGAGAAACAATAAATGAGAGACCATAGGTGACATTTCCAAAGAAGACATCCTCACACTTTTCAGATGCAGCCTAGGATATTCAGTATTTCATCAGCTTAGTTGATTAACATCAAAACACAATTGTTTGGCACTCTAGTGTGCTCTTCACATCTTTCTCTAGGTTTCAGTCCATTATTTTTTATTTAAATGAACTAATTTGGGGGGATTTTTTATTCCCAACAATGGTCTTTAACAGAATTATCCAACCTTTGATCTGCAGTTTACCTTCATGGAGAAAGTTACTCTGCTCATGTCTGTGGATGAGCAGATGTGGATCTGTACATCTGTACTCTCATCTCAGGAATCATCTGCTCTTTTCCACCTTGTATTTTCAAGTCCTTTGCCCTTTCACTTCCTTGCCTCAAGAAAATGAGAACTAGGAGATATCTTGAAGACAACTTCTTCCCCAGAAAACCCAAACTTCTTCCCTTTTCCCCAGAAAACCCAATAATCCTAGTCTATGACTGTGCAGCTGATTATCCTGTAATTTTGCTACTTAGGTGAATAATTGACTACCGGTACTGTTTATGAATTTTATCACATATGACAGCAAATGAGCATCTATTTGCAGAGTTGTTGTCATTCATTGATGGATTAAAACCAGCCACATTAAAAGTTTCTTCAAACTTGCTTGCTGCAGGAATTTTTAAGTAGGAATTCAAAATGTGATATTTTTTCATTAGCTATTAATATTTGTTGCTGCTGTTGTTGTTGTGGGGTGGTACCTAAACACAAAATTTGAAATGCCTGATTGATGGAAACACCTCAAAGTAGTACCATAACTCAATACTATGCATTAATACCAATATAAAGTTTGATACACTGAAGTACTTACAGAAGACATGAGCTGTTTTTTAAAAACTTGTATAGCACCAGTTATTGTCATAGAATAAACAATATTTTCTAGATGTAGTAACACAGAGCTAAGAAATACATGAACTAATTCTCATGAGTGCAAAATATAAATGATAAGAAAATTCACAAAAGCAATTTCAAAAGTCTGACTGGTAACTGTATAAAATGAATTTATTAAGATCATGTGATTAGCAAGTCTTGTGGAGTATTTTACATTAGTAAAACTTATGCTACTTAAAATTTTACTGTCGTTCAAAGGCAAGGTGTGGGTTTAAGTGAATGGTAATTTTTAATTGACAAAACCCCAAATAACTACTAACAAAACCAATTATTTAAAATAAATGCATACAGATAAAATATGTGAAACGTATGTCTGAAGATAACGCTATTATTAACATTCTTAAATCATAA
>NW_005058681.1:0-1797 GCF_000277835.1 Geospiza fortis
TGCCCAGTGTATAAACTGGGGGGTTACCTGGAAGGGTGGCTGATCTGGGTTTAGGAAGGTGGGTCTGGAATCACCCCGTGGGTAGTGAGCAATTGCACTGAGCATCCTTTGTTTGCTCATCAGGAGGAGATATCCCAGGCTGCCACTCCCACGCTGACTTCCTAAATAGGCTCAGAAGAGCTGAGAGGTGACGTGGCTTCTCTGCCACGTAACTAAAAAGATCAGATTTAATTCAGTGAGCAAAATCTGTGAACTTGTGTGAAATGTAAAGACCAAACATTCAGGCCTCGTGGGTGTGAGGAACAAGATATTACCTTTGAAAACCAAATACTCTGATACACAAAAGTGGTTGAAAACTCCAGAGACAAACTCAGATTTCAACTGGAATAACTATACTGTGGCTGAGGTTAGCATTTAATATTCGAAGATAGGAAACACAGCTTTCATGTTCTGAGTATGCCTCCATTCCTCACTTCTCTTTTGCTTCAGAGAAGATGCTGTAGAAGCCTTTTCCTGAACAAATCCCATGACTTCTATTCAATATTGAGCCCATACCTCCAAGTCTCAACAGAGGTTACGCTGTCCTGAGAGATGTTCTTCCTTGAAGCAACACAAACATCTTCCTGATAACCAACAGGGGAAAGGACCTGTACTAGACAGACACTTAGATCCTGTTTATTGCTTCTTGGAAGACAACAAATACATTTCTTAAAATTTAAGGTACCATCGAGCCCCATAAAAGGAAGTAGCATTTTCTAAGTTAGCAAAGGAAAAGCAAACCAAATGACTGAATAGCAAAGGATAAGGCTCCTCCACAAAGTTGCCCAACAACATATTTCAAAGCTGTGCAAACACATGGCAAGTACTTGACTTTTGTATTATTTTTAATAACACCCTCATTGTATTTTGAAGACTCAGTGTATGTGTGCACCCCTACAGATACCACTAAGGGAAAACAAAGCTCCAGTTCAAGAGCCTGAGGCAGCTGCATAGCCAATACAGACAAGCATACACAGAGTCAATAGGAAATTCACCTTCCTTAGTTCTTTATTTAATCAAAAATTCCAACTGTGCAACACGTCTTACTCTCATGCATGTACTTCATACATGAGACTGACAGATCTAGATGTGTAGAGAACAGACAACATTTGGCATAACAACAACTGTTCTATGCTGGGGAATACCAGCCCTTGCACTCAGCAACACTTTGAAACCTCTGCAGGGAAAAAAGCAATGACAGAATACCTCAGCAGTACACAAACCCCATGTTGTAAGCATGAAGGCTACAAGTCACTTTCTTACATAGATTTGGCACAGATTCTCTGGGGGATCTTGTAGACAAAGCCAGGTAAAGGAGACTTGACATTCATCTGCATTATTATCTGTCATGACCAACCTAGAGCTGCAAACACAAAGCAAGTAGCTTCACCTTCAGAACAGTAAGAACGGGTGAGGGTTTAGATGGAAACTCACCCAACACTTCAGGGAGGTGAGCTACTTTTTAAAGCAGTGCTCATGAATGCTAGTTACTCTCACATGCTTATTAAACAGGCAAATGGAACTTCAGGCCTGGAACACCTGCATGGTGTTCTCTAGTTGTGCTTTTGTTACTGAGTGCAACTTGGAGCACTTTTGTGTGGATGTCCAGTGTGGATTTGGTACCTCTTTGTTCAGGCAGTGAAACACTGCTATTGTTTGCAGTGCTCTTCACGCCACACTAGGTACATCTCTCAACCCCATGCAACAGCTGAGCAGCTTGTTAAAGCAAGATTGGAGTTATATCCAGGAAAAATGGTT
>NW_005058682.1:0-1796 GCF_000277835.1 Geospiza fortis
ATGATGATGATGATTCTTTACCTCCCTGATAATAAAGAAATATCAGGACATAGAAAGGAATTAATGGACCTGAAAAAGATGGTTTATTATGGGCAATGGGCAGGTTTGTGGAGACAAATATTCAAAACCTACAAGGCGCAGCCTCACATGTCTCAAAAATAACACCATAGCTTCAAATTCAACTGATTCTGAAAAACAGTTGAAGTACATACTTTTAATCTGTAAGAAACAGAATAAAACCAAAAGAACTAGTGAAATGAGCTACATGTATGTTTATGCTACAGTTTAGTGTATTCTTAACCCCAAACTAATTTAAATTGGAAGGAGAAAAGCACTCAAATAAAACCAATGGTTTTTTTTTCATTTGTAATAGTCTTGCAATGAAAGTACTATAGGTATTGCTGCTTAATTTACAACTGCTTTTATATTTGCCTTCAAATTATCTTCATACTTTAATGGTTTATCAGTGATTGCAGACATCTCCTGAATGAAAGACATTATATAACTAAATTTCATTCTATTCTGGCCCATTTGTAAAGGTCAGCTAAGCAATGAATCAATGCAGTACTAGAAAGGGGCAGTTCTCTTGAGACTGGAGATACCAAAAGGTCTGACAAAGTGGAGTTTTGCAAAATCAATTCAATACAAGAGACACGTGGCAAATCCAGGCCTCCTATGTTAAGCTGGTCATATTGCACTGATATCAAGGGACTTGAAGGTGCTTACATCAGGTTTGAATTAGACTCAAAACAACAGTTGTCTGGGATACAAATTCCTCCAAATAAATGGAGATATACTGAGGATCAGTCTGGCCACGTTGCTTACAATTTCAAGGCTACTTGGCTGATTGTTTGTCACAACTGCTGAGAGTCATAGACTGCAATATAATAGGACCTCATTCTTTGTGGGGCCGACCATAGAATTTTCACCTTCAGGACCTTGTTTGTTTTATTTTATAGAAATCCCTGGGGTTAATTTCTTTGAAGATTAAGTCAGTATTCTAAATTGTTGTCTCACTTATGACCTGCTTACTTTCACTAGATCTGGTTCAAAGCAATAGGCTGATAAATCAAGACAAATATATTCTTTGCTGAAAAACACTGTTTAAAAAGATAGTTACACAATCATTCTATAAAACAATATGTGTTGGAGGCTAAGGACTGGTTTAGATACAGCATTTGACATTTACTTCCTTGAAAAATTAGGTATGAAAATTCTATCTGGTACTTGTCTGAGTCCTCAATAAGTTGCTTTATTTATTATTTTCTTTACTAAATCTCTTCAGCTTGCTCGTGAAGCCAAGATCTATACTGTTCTAACTATGCAGCTAACACTTTAGTTCCTCTTTTCAATTTTTTAATAAAATTCACTGTATAGCTTTTCTGCATTATGATGTCTCATTCCGTATGCAATGAAGGTGCAACTATCCTTCTGCCTCTGAAACATTTGAAAATATTACATACAGACATGTCTATTATTGGAATAGCCTCCTTCATCCTCTAGAACACCCTTTTAAAGAGCTTTTTACTACATTTTGTATTATACTCCATTTTTATAATGGTCTAGATGTACCCTTGGCTGATTTCTGGCTTTGCTTTTATTAAGGATTGAAGTTGTATTTGGTGTCTGCCTTTTTTAGTTCCAGATTTTCACTTTGCAGCCTAAATTTTCTTTCTGATTTTCATCTGCTTTAGCATGCCCTTGATTCTCCCAACCACTCGTTTGGCGCTCTGACCTAATTTCTGCTTAAGCCCTTCCCTGTTTGAGAAAACTGTGTTGTTTGCAAATTCTTTTTT
>NW_005058683.1:0-1795 GCF_000277835.1 Geospiza fortis
CCAGTAAACTGCCTCCTTTCTCCTCTTATTGGAGTCCCAGCTGTAGAAAGAACGAAGCAGTGGGGTGAAATCATTGTTTGAAATTACCGAGAATGAATCTCGATCACAGCCTCAGAACTGAGCCACGACCATTGCGTTTGCCTTCTCCTGAATGCGCTGCAGTCACTGCTGTGCCCCAGAGCAGGGATTTGTGTGCCAGCCTTAGCAGGCTGAAGTGTTGGAGATCTCTCAGTGGGCAGGAAATGGGGCTGCCTTGGCTGCACCTGCTCCTGATCCAATATCCATGGGGGACTTTGCAGTGACCGCGTGCGTCAGTCCCGGTCCTTAGGACAGGCTCCCGGCTCTGCCCTGGGAGTGATCCGGGAGCTCTGGGACACCAAAGGTTTGGAGCAGCCCCCTGACCCTTGGCAATGTGTGCAGGGGTGTAGGCTTCCCTGGGCCAGGGGAGGGAATCCCTGCTTGTTCACAGGCGGGAATTGCCGGGCTGGAGCAGTTGGGAGGCGTGGCCGATGGAAAGGGACGCGAGCTAAAGGCGAAGAGCTCAGGTGAAAGCAGCAGCTGCCAAGGGAGCTGAGCCAGAGGCAGCCCGGGCAGGGCAGAGGATGGGAATCCTGGAAGGTGAACGTGCCGAGACTGGCAAAGGGCAGAAAGCAAAAGTCCAAGCAAGCAAAAGACAACATAAACTGTGGAGATAAAAAGACTCTTTAATTTGCCTTTTGTTAATGAAATAAATACAGCTGGAACAACATATATAAAAGCAGTTGGAAGGATCATACCGACAGGTGGGGTTTTGCTCACTTCTGCTTTGTTTGATTCCACTACAAAAGATCAAGACTTACCAGGAAGATGGAAATTAACACATAGGTTGATCCAAGAGCAGTGAAAAGTGGGAATGAGACACTTTTAGCCCCATCAATGGCTCTTCCCTTGTGCGCTAAGAGAGAGCCTCAGCAGCGCTTCCTGCTCTGGTGACATTTTACAACAATGTGTATTTTCTACAGGGGAAGACCTGAAAAAGAGCAGCTCCACGTTCAGATCATGTTGAGAGCTGCTCATGAGTTTCACAGCTGCAGCTCCCCAGAAGCTGAACTGTTTATTGCAGGAAGAATGAGAGGCAATTTGTTTTGCCATTATCAGTGTGGTAACAATGTGTGCCATGCAAATGTCACGAGCAGAGATGGCAGCAGGCTTTGGTCTGAGAAGCGGAACAGGTTGGATTTAGGGCATCCTAATGAGATTAGAGTGAGACAAAATCTCAACTCATAGGAGCAGAGGAGCACGTGGATCCATCCAGGGATTTCTGTAATGGAAAGCTAAATATGCAAAGATCTGGCATCAGGTTTAATTTATGGCTGTCATCTTTCTGCTTTTGAAACCTAGTCAGTGGCATGGTATTGGCCAGAGTTTGAAAAAGAAAATGGCATCGGGTGTTATTAATCTCACCTACGTGTAATTGCATAAAGAAGGAAAGGAGAACAGCGTTCTTTATCTTTGTTTTGAAGCCTGCAGACATTGTGGCTGTTTTGCATAATGCACGTTGGTATCGGTCGGTGTGCGATAGTCTGTAAAATGAATATTAAAGCTTCTGGCCATCCCTTAATCCCGCTCAAGGAACACAGAGCGAGTTCTCCCCTCGGGAGCAGCCCTGTCGGCCGGCAGTGCCGGGCTCCTCCCGGGCGCTCCCATCCGCCTCCTCCTCCTGGCGGAGCCCGAGCAGAGACCCCGCGTCCCCGCGTCCCCGTGCGGGATGCGAGTCCCGGGCTCGGGCACGTCCCTCTGCTCCTGCTCAGTGCAA
>NW_005058684.1:0-1795 GCF_000277835.1 Geospiza fortis
TCAATTCACAGGATCCTACAGCATTACCATGACTGAGAGCAGGAAAGAAGAAACACATCAGACTTTAAAAGTCATTTGATTTCAAGATGTGGCTATGTCATTTTAATCTCTTTAATCTTCTCCTGGTGCAACACTCTTAACATTGCTCCTATCAGCTGCAAGCTAAATGGCGACACTGTGCATGTTCTCACCCAAGCCCTGAGCACTTAGGAACATGACAGCTAATGATGATGGGTGCCTGAAGATCCCTGCAAGACTTTAGCATCTCTGGAAATAGGAGTCTGAGCATGGAGTGAACTCCAGAACCGCAGGCTTGCATGTGGCACAGAGCACTCCTTGGAGGATGCTCTGCAGAATAAGGTTTCTGTGGTTTGCAGCAGTCTCCAAAACCACCTCCATTGTGACTCTGACCACAACATCCATCCTCTCAACCTGTACCCTTTGGGATTTTATCTCCATCCTGCAGTGTCTCCATAGCTTTTCTCCAAACCTGTCCCACAGCAGCATCTCTGAATACCTGTGAGAGAGGAGAAAACAGCAGGGCAGGTGCTGCACTCCCACCCCTATCTACCAAAATGGTGTGAGGGGCTGGTTTGAATTGTATCAAGCACCAAACCAGCCCTGTGCAGTGAGGAATGGTGAAGCTGGCACTCCTGAACAGCACTAGTGTGCCATGAATAACTCAGCTGGACTCACAAGGTGCTGGGCTATGGGTTCAGAAGCATCTAAATCAGTTCAAGACTGCTTATCCCTTAAATAGAACCAACACTGGATCACATGCAGAGATTTCCTTATCTGGGAGGGGAACTTTGCTCCAAACCTTTTTGTTTTTACTCATTCCACTTAGGAGGAAGAAAGCAAAAGTATTTTTACTTTGCCCTTTCCTAGGCTCCAGGATAGTTTTCCCTATGCTGTAAGTTGTCATACCCATAAAAATAATATCATCTGCAGGTCTTCATTTTATCCCAATGTACAAATTATTCTTGGAAAGATAGGAGGGGAGATGACAACACACTTCTTTTGGGGATCTCACAGCCAATCAGTCGCTCCCTTCTCCCCCTCCAAAATGCAGGATGGTGTTAGCACTGTGCTGTTAGTGCAATATCCACCTTGTGTGGAGTCAGAAAGTGCAGTGTGCTTGTTTCTGCCTCAATAAACACGGGGATCTCACAGACAAGGCTTTCTTGGATGTTTAGGCACAGCCAAACTCCCCTGCTGTGATGCCAGCTTAGGACTGACTGTATTTACCAGTGAGATCCAAGCCCTTGGAGACACACAGAGATTCAGACACATTAAACTTTCTTCCAGCTGGAGGAACACCACTGTTGTTCAATGCATTTAATATTTATATTACAGCAGTACCCAGATGCCCCAGTTAGTGCAACAGTGAGGTACTTAATGTGCAGCTCTCTGCTGGGACTATTGTGTTATCTTACCTACTCCTTTGTACAAAGTAAAGCCGTTCACTGGTCAGCCTCCTCATTCCTCTTACACCAAAAAGCAGTGGGAGGAAATTGCTTGCTCTGCCTGTTTTTTCCCCATGAATCTGCTTCTTTTCACAATTTCCTGCATCCTGAAATAACATGGGGACATCCCACCTCATCTTTGATGAGGGATGGTAAAACTAGAGAAGGATTTCACACAGGATAAAACCAAATTCTTCTCAACCAGGTGTATCAGCCCCACATTCCTACCAGTACCAGGAGGCTCCCAAGCTCTCTCCATGCCCAAGTTCAAGGCAAAGGACACCTGGTCACCACCATGAGGACTTGGAGGAGGAATTCGTGCTCAAAAC
>NW_005058685.1:0-1795 GCF_000277835.1 Geospiza fortis
TCTTCCCTCATCCAAGAACCCCTGCGACCACTGTCACACATGCCTTCACTCCTTGCCCACGTGTGCTGACATGCAACCCTTCCCTGTGCTTGGATCTGTTTCCAGGTCTCCAGTGAGGTGACCCAGGCATGTTGTACCAGAGGGCCCTTCCCTGGCACAGCCGTGCAGGCTCCTGCTGGTGACAAAAACCCCCCTGTAGGCCCTGCCCTGTCACAGCCCATGCAGGCTTCTGCTGGTGACAGAAATCCCCCTGTATGTGGTTTCATTGAAACTTCAAGCCATTGAAGTCTTTAAGTCTTTTGTAAACACGACATTGAAAAGACTCCCATCTGCACAGAAGCATAGCTGCCTGTCCTGTAATGACTTGGGAAACATCATCTTTCTGGTACCTCAAAATCATTCTTGTCACTCCTGTTAAGACAAGATGTGTCTAGCCTGTCTTCTCTAGTGCAGTGTTCTTCAGATCAGAAGGATATATATTATGTATGCATTGAATTAGAGGTTTAAGCCGTGTCTAGGATGGTGATTATTCGTCCCTACCATCTATTTCCAGGAGATTTGCAGGACTGCATGGTCCCAACACACTTGGATATGGTCTATTAAAAAGTTCCCCTTTTTGCTAAGAAGATTTGAAAACTCTACAGCCTAAGCAAGTAGGTTTCCTGACAAGATTATTTCATATTATGTACACTTGGTTTTATCTGAAGCTGACTGTAATTTGTTAAGATACAGTACACAAAGAAATTAAACTATAAACTTGAAAGCATCCATCAATTTCAATTTAATTTGTTTAAAAAAGCTAAATTATGGGTTAACTCAGAAGGTAATAGAATTCAGAAAGAGGGTACTTGTGATACAAGGAGTCCCTTCATACATTAATTTTCATTTTTGGTGAGATGAAGTTTGAAATTAGATTCAGATTGCAAATTATAGCTTTGTATGGGCTCCCTATTGCTAGCTCATGAAATACTTAGATTCCTGAGGATGAAGCAATTTTGCTTCCCATCATAGACTGCAAAAGCCTTATTTCCCACTAGTAAAATAATAGGTCTGCAGCTTAAAGTGGGAGTGAGCCGTATCTTTGCTCCTTGACTTGGTCACCAACAGGGATACATTACACTAAAACATACAACTGAAGAAGAAATGGTGACATATGGTGGGGCTTTTTTGAATTCAAAGCTTATCCTTTTCAGTTCTCCACTGCAAATAACATTACAGCCTGAATTCTGTGAAGGACAGCTCATGACTTCATGTCATACCTTATTTACCTCACCCTATACACTGCTGAATTCTTGCCTTGTACCAGTTTTTGGTCTCCACAGCACTCACAGACATAGGAGGAGAAAGCCATTTGTCTCCTGGCATAAACTGATTGACTCATTTAGCAGAAAAGATCCATTGCATTTAGGGAAAGGCAGAAGAAGTAACGCTTATGGCAACAAAGCAGATGTGTGATGATCTGTAACCCTGGAGGTAACATATTAAGTCTATAAATTGTCTCCTGTGGTCTCCTAAACATCCATGGTTGTATTAATCTGTTACTATCCCCCTTCTAGGAGCAGCAGGGAGGAAGGCTGTGTGGAACCACACCTCAGCAGATGCTGGCAAGGGCCAGGTCCTTCGTTAGGCAGAAGTTCACGAGCTGAAATCATGGTCAGACAAAGCTTAAATACCAAATGAAACTGTCCTGCTCTCTTCTGCAGCTTAAAGCAAAATGCGTACAGTGTGTGCACAAAACCAAAATTATCTAAGAAAATTTTCCAGAAGAAGAATGGAGCAGATTACAAAAAAAAAA
>NW_005058686.1:0-1794 GCF_000277835.1 Geospiza fortis
ATTTTAATTTAATTAATTATTTCAATGTAAGTTGAATTATCTAAACCAATATATTTTCCCATTTGACATACACAGCTGTGAGAGCTTCATTTTTGTATGTATACAATGAAAGGAAAGGATTACTGTGCCACAACTTAAATGCAGCACACAAAACTCTTGAAGGTTTAGGCACATAAGGCAGTAGTCCAAAGTACTAGTTTACCAACTAGAGTTTTTTGAGATAATTCCCTTGAGTATATCCCATAACCTCCAGCAACTGGTATAGGAAGCAGAACTGCAGCAGTTCTGTGCCATGACATATCTTTTAACCCAAATCTCAGATGAGATATTAATAATTAAGCAAATTCCACTCATAAATCTGGGTAGCTACAAATTTTCTTATTTTTTGGATAGTTTACACAACACCAAAAGTATTACAGCCATCTTAGATTTGACTTAATGATACAAGTTTGCATTAAAGTAATATAAATATAAATTTGATCAGTGCTTTAGTCTCTGAAACGGCTGTACACCTGACAGTTCTGAAACGGAAGCTGGGTGCTAATATGCCACTGAGATTTAACTAATATATCCTAACTTCCATTAGACTGTGCTTACTGACTATCAAATTTAGAGATTTTAACTGCCTAATGCACAGCTTGAAGAGCAAGTTTACATAATCCTGAAATCTATCACCTAATGTCTTTATAGTTAAAAGGACACATATCATATAATCAATTTCATCCAAATGTCGTAACTTGAAAGACAGATGAAATGTGCCTTGAAGGAAGCTCTCTCAATTGACTAGCTCTGATTCCTGCCACTCTCCATTGAATAATCAGCAGACCCAAGCTTCAATTCATTTTTATGCAAAAATGTCTCTGCCTTTTAAGGTAGTCCAAGTTATTCAAACAGTTGGATTGTGCTGGCACATGTGATACTACTTCTGCATTGCTTTGTATCAGCAGTTAGAAGAAAAGGCTGTGAAATTTTGAAACAGTTAAAACAGATGCTCTTATACTCAGTTAACTAAACTGTTCCACTTGAATGAGAATCAACTTCTGATTAAGACAAGATCAGCTATAGAAATGTAGATGTGTATCTGTAAGGTACAGATGTAGGATCTATTTGGTCGCCTATGTTTAGGTGACTGGTGGCATGTGAAATGCCCTACAGTGCAAGTTGATTGTCAGATGCCACTTAGAAGTGATTTGCACTTCTCATTTTTCTCAGATCATAGATGATTTGTCCTGAAGATGTGCTGAGACTCTGTAGCATCTCGGATGATGTAAAGAGCCTTGCTGCTCAAGGACACATTGCTGTCCACCTGCCCTGTGATGACTTTACCTGATGGAGAACGCCTAGGTTCCCTGAGGAAAATCCTCCCACAGGTTCCACATGTATCTCGCCACAACCTGGGAGTTTCACTGGCCTTGGTTACTGTTTGACAGCAGTTAAAAGATGTGGACAATATTTAGCTTGTATGATGATCTCGAGAAGAAACTAAACAGCAAATTGGCATAAAATATTGTAGGAAAATGATAGAAAATGCATTTTCTGACACTATACAAATAAGAAAGAAAGCTCATCTACGTGATCAGGCAGGAAAATAGAGCAGAATGTGTTATGTTACATTATTTCTTCAGGGTGGGTGATTTTAAACAAGAAAGTTATGGAATTTTAAACACCCCAGTACTACAGAATTTAAATTTTCATTATTTTGAGCATTTGACTGTCTTAAAAACCTATTCTAAGCATTGAAAAAACCGCCAACAAACCAAACTGAACTTAACTGCTTCAGTGATTTTAAAAAAA
>NW_005058687.1:0-1794 GCF_000277835.1 Geospiza fortis
AAGTCCATCCATATGTGTCTTTTGAGGCTTTGGTTGTTGTAATGTCAAGCACAGACTCCTGAACTGACCAGTGCTGAGTGTGCTGAAGGCAGAGTCTCTGCTTACAGGAGAGACTTATCACTTCCATGTCATTTCCAGTGGCCAGACACAGAGTACAAGGCTAGGTGAGCCTTTTATTTGAGCTACTATGACTCAGTATCTTATTTTTATGAACCAGCAATCACTTACTGTGGCCTGCTTCATAACACAGCAAGTGATTCCTGCACTTTGGCACATGCTGCTGTGAGCAATCCTTGTCATGTCCCTTTGGAAAGGCACTGAGATTTGGTTTAAAGGGCCAGGGCAGTAGAGGTTTTAATACTGCCCTCAGTAACCAGCATTAGGTGAACTTGTTACAAGTTTTTGACTTTCTTTTATTCATGAAGTATATGTAGGTTTTCTGTGTAAAACCTACTCTGTTTCCCTCATCCAACTTCTTGACTGCTGATTTCAAAGGTAAAGAAGACAGTGACCAATTTGAGGGTTGCACATACTGCTGTCTTTTGTAAACAAATCTTTGTTTCCTCTCTGCTAACCTTAATTTGTTATTTCCTGTGTGTTGCTCCACGTTGAAATTTAAAAACCCAACTGGAGCAGCAAACTTCTCAATGGTTAGGAGGATGTGGTTTTTTAGGAAATGCCCTCTGTGGTACAGTCCTGGTGGTTGAGTTCTCTGAATAATTAACCAGCTGTAGCCTGCAGTGCACTTACTGGGCCAGGTTCATGTCTGCTGCACAGGAAAGTCTTGATTTCACTGCCAGGGACATGGACAATTGTTCTGTTCCCCTTGTGAGATAGACAGATGATGTTTTCAGTGGGGTAAACAGTTTTCATTCTGGGGTAGGTGCTTTGACTCAAGACAGTCTGCCCTCTGCTGTTACTTGGATTTTGCTGACTGCACAGCAGTGAATTCATTGTGCCCTGCTGTGGCCTTTCCTGTGACACACCTGCATGGCTCAGTGTGCTGTACTTTGACCTGTCTCTGTGTAATCTGTGTGCAGCCCTCTGCTGTGGATAATTGGAGGAAGAAATTTTCTGGAACAGCACTTCTTGAGAGATGGGTGACCTGAAGAATGCCATCAAGAAGAAAATAAATTGGATTTCAACTTAAGGCTTGGGAAGGAAGTGTCACAAAGAGTTAACAATGGTCTGCTTGGATAAATGATTAGGAACTGTTTTTCCTGTGTGAATAACTGCCTTTCATGAGTAGGGGATAGATGCAAAACAATTAGGGAAGTGCCCTCTTGAAATAACATGAGCTTGGCCAAAGTTCCTGTTTAGGACTTCAGGGTGCTGAACTTTCTCAATATATGTGGGGCTTTAAGTCTGATTTTTAAAAAACTGAGCATTGGTAGGATATTCATGTGTTATAATGATTCATCCTGAGGGAAATGAAGGTGAACCTGGAAGTAGGTTTGATTTCATTGAAACTGAAAGAAACTGAAAGCCTTTAATTCAACAATTTATAACGAGCAGTACGTTACAAGCTCTGAAGTATCAGCCCAAAGGAAAAAGCAAATATTGCTATTGGCAGGAAAACAATAGTTCAGGATGTTGAGTTTGAAGCAATTTTACTCCAAAACTAGTAAATAAGAAGTGACAGGTTAAATCTTAATTGTTCCTTGGGGCACCAGGTTGGGGCCACTTTGTGCTGGGAAATGGAAACAAAGGCCTTGAGCTTCATATTGCGTGTGAGTCAGTACAGGGAGAGAGCCCGTGGCAGGGGCTGTGACAGGCAGCATCCCTGTCACAGCT
>NW_005058688.1:0-1793 GCF_000277835.1 Geospiza fortis
TGAGGACCCTTTAGCCTTACTGCTTCTGTAAGCTACACCCTACCACATGTGAGGCAGTAGGTAACTTACGATAGGCTGTAAATGTGTGGTTACTCAAAGAGATTCTTGAGAAAAAAATCTCCGACACCATTATATAGTTGTTGTTTCACACAGTGGAAATGTAGACAGTTTTATGGGCACTGCCATCTTGCCTTCAACCTCTCAAATGCATACTTGTCATCATCTTGCATCTGTGAATTGCTTATCAGCTTTTTAACTCAGAGATCAACCTTTTCATATGCCATGGAGATGCCTTATTTTTCTTGCTTGAGAGAAGTATGAATATCTATTCATGTGCGTACAATGTAATAGCTTCTTGGCATGCTGAATCTGTTGCACACTGTCACATTCCATTTGTTTTGAGAACAAAAACCTGCATAATGGCAGACCACTGGTATGCAATGACAAACATCATAAATAGCATGTCATAGAATATCAAACTAGCCACAGGAAAATTAAAGGAAAAGAACCCACACTCTCAAATCCAGAGCTTATTTTAAGTATAGAGTCTGTACTAAGCATGCAGTTCATACTAAGTTCTGCGAGTAAACCATGAAACACTGTCTCAAATTTATCCACTCATCACTGGACTAGGCTACAAATGATTATGTTAAGATACTTCAATCTTTCAGATGCAGCACCTGGCCTTCTATATAATGCCTGTGGTTTAGGCCAACATGCTTTATTCTTGCTTTGCAGCGGACAAAACTACATACTTCTTGATTAAATGAGCTACAGAATCTTAAAGTCACATATGTCTAAGCTTACTAGCAACCACCTTCAACTGCATTCAGGAACTGAGATATATCTTGCAAACAGACAGCATTTTGTCATTGCCAGGCTCAAGAGCACTGCTTTGAAATGTTAGTAGTAACATTAGAAGTTTATTCTTCCTTATAACCTGGTTTAATTCATAGACTGCTTATGCTATTTCCTCTTCCATCAAGATTTCCTCATGTTTCTTCCTTGCAATTCTATTAATCTTCTAGTCTGCTTCACCTAGCTAAATAAACCAGTGTTTTCTTCCATCTTCTGCCCCACTCCCTGTCCCTCATCAGCTGTCTGTCTTCCTATTTTTCTAGGACCTACTTCTACCTCATTCTACTTTGAACTTTGATTCTCAAACAGAACTCAAGCTTTGATTCTACTACAGAATGTAGTCTTTCATACTGTATGAGAAATACCTAGAAAGCAAGACATTTCATAGGTAGATGAAGGTAGATACAAATTCATATTCATCATACTGGACTGTAGTTTTCAATACAAATTACTCCTTTGTGATAAAATTCTTCCACTAAAATTAGTTTAAGGTCTACCTATACGACTTTGCTATGTGCTTTACTTACTATGCTCTCTTTACTATGCCATCTCAGCATCCAGTTTCCTGGATAACCAAAGCTTATTTTTGAGGATCAGGAAATGTTCCTGAAGAGCGCTTTGTTCTCTCTCTAGATTTTTCTGCTTTAAAAAGAATGTAGGAGAAGAGAAAACCAACTAAACCTCTTATGGTTAATCTGGGCACTGGTTGGAATAGAGCAAAACAAGTCACACGTATAGCCTGGATTGTTAGTGCACTTCAGGGCAAAAAGGGTTCCGAAACTGTCTGTTGCAGATGATACGGCACTGGGAAGAGCTGCTGACTCCCTTAAAGAGATGGAGGCCCTACAGAGAGACCTCAGCAAATCAAAGGACTGGGCAATCACCAACCACATGCAGCTCAACAAGGGACTGTCGCAGACATCTTTTTGTGAAAA
>NW_005058689.1:0-1793 GCF_000277835.1 Geospiza fortis
TTTTTTTTTCTGTTTACTACATCTAGATAAAAGCATGGACCAACACCTACCAGAGCTGTTATATTATGTGGCGTTATTTTAGCACAAATGCTTACTGTTCAGCATCTGTATAAGATCAGCCATGACAGCTGATGGTTTAAAATTTATGATGTTTCATGTTGACAATATGATTTCAGCTCCAAAACATACAACCTCTACTTCAGTTTTCTTGTCTTTGCACATATAATTTTAAGCAAGAGGGAACAACTCTGGACTGTACTGAAAATTGTATATCTTATTGCATCATATAATGTGGATTATATACAACAGAGATGGCTGAAAAGTGCCGTTTCCCTGCAGACTCTGCCCTGACATATTTGCTGTCTGCTGAATCCTGCAGAGAATCGAGGATGTGCATTACAATGCCTCATCTCCTGCAGGATGCTGTGAACTTTCAAGTTGTTTTCACTGTGTAATTCCTACAGTTTTAAAGGCAGGTAAGAGCAGTAGATGACTAAGGGATAGATGCAAAAAATGCAATTTTTGAGCAGTGTTTTCACATGTAGGGTCATTCACATTGTAAATCAGATCATTGTCTAGTTTGCTAATACATGGCATATTGTGCTGCAATGTAAAGCTAGAGCAGAGCACTTACCCCATGTGGAGTACTATTACATAATTGAATGCATATCACGTGCCACAAAAGCAGACATAATATATGTAAGGACAAAAGTGGAATAGGATGATGTGATGAAGAAAGGCACAATGCTTTTTGCTTTGACACCAGATGATGAAGTGACTGCAATCCATATATTTCAACCCTTGTAATTCACATACTTCATGCCAGGAATGATATTTATTAATTTATCTTCAGCATTAAAGTATTAATATTATAGCTTGTGAATAATATAGTCATATACAGAATTGTATATTTTAAATCAGTGGTGAATTTACCCCAATACTGCTGAAAAGAAACTATAGCTTCAGGGTTTAAAACCAAAATTAGTAATGAAGTGAAGAAATTGTTAGTGTGTTGGTGTCAGATTTGGCAGGGCAAAGCCGAGCAGTTTTGTAAATTTAATCCCTCCTCCACAAAGATTACCTAAGCTAACTGGTAGTAATTTGATATTTACTATTTAATGAGCTTGGATTCAAGCAAATAAATTTTTATCTTTGTGTTTATCCTTGTGAAAGTATAAACTGATGTATTATGCAAATAGCATCATCTCTGGTAAACCCACCAGCTTCCTTCATTCACACTGACTTGTGTGTGTGCTCCCATGTTGACACCTTCATTTTGAATATCCTTCTAATCCCTTATTTATTGATTTATAGCTGTCTCATCAAGAAAACACTTCCTTTCAGCTTACTTAACTTCTGTTGACTACAAGATGTTGGTAAAAAGCAGCCTCTTCCCAAGCAGCTTTGGACTTGCTGCACTTGGGTTCACAGCTGGCTCAAGGATTTGCTCTTGAGTGCTCTCGGTACTGTGACAGAAAATCAGGTTTAAAATAACCTCGGCCAAACCATCCCTGTGGAGTGAGCAAGCCAAGCAAATTTCCATATGATGTAAAGAAACAAGTACAGTAAAGGGGCAAAAGTGATTCTGATGGCTAGAGCACGCACACAGAAAATGTGTATGCTCTGTGGGTAGAAGTAGGAGCATTTCAGAGCCCTTGGAATCTGAGGGCTGGGATTGCTGTAAGCCATTGGCTTGTGTCAGTATTCAACCCCAGGCCCACACAGCCGCTCAGTCACTTGTCCAGTGGGATGAAGGGAGAGAATCATAAAGGTAAAAGTGAGAAAACTCATGG
>NW_005058690.1:0-1793 GCF_000277835.1 Geospiza fortis
TTTTTTTCTTACCAAGTTTTTATATTTGTGCAATTAAAAAGGGAAAACATTGGTGAAGTATCCACACAAAACATTAATAACGTACATGTCATTAATATGTGCATGTCAGTTATGGATGAGTCAGAAAGCAATTGCTAATTCCAACAGATGCCCTATATAAACTCCAAATACTCACCTTTTTCCTGGCACCCATGATAGTTGAGGCAAATCTACCTTCTGTTCCCAGAAATGCTGCCTACAGCTGATACTGTATCATGGCAAATGTACTTCCCATGGTATTGCCAGTGAAAATGATACTACTCCATAACTTTATTTGCAATTTATAGGCTGTGTGGGCAATATGCCAGCACCTTCTCTTAATCTGGACACAGCTCTCTGAATAGACAACAATCATGCAATTAGACCAGATGAATAAAAAATGGAAGAAAAATCATCCATAGATTAGGTCCTATATACCTACATATTTATTGTGCCTTACTCTCAGCTACTAATCAGCACATTAACCTTGTTTTCTCTGCATGAGTGCTAAGAACCATACTATAATTAGGTCAGAAATTCAGATCAGATCAGCTGACTCAGCCCAGCAAGATTAGACAAAGAGTAGTTGCTGTTATTTTTCCCAGTCCAATACTCTGTGTTTATCTCCCGCAATGTACAATGGATCCATACATTTTTCCCCACAATTAACCTATCAGAGCCAGACACCATGAGACAGCAATCACAATGAAGGTACATCAGTGCTATTGAAGAAACACAGCCCAAGTATCCTTTGGAAAGCAAAGTGTACAATCAAACAATTTTTTTAAGGTCGTTTTACATATCTTGTTTCAAACTGCTCAGACTAATGCATTTCCATGAACTTTAGTCATTCAGCGCAGCTATGAGATGATTTAGGTAAATAACAGCTGCTTCTAAATAGTGTTGTGTGTGAATACCACCACTTTATTAGACAAAGTATTACTCATGATTGTCTTGTTAGTATACACAAACAGTCTTCTTCTAATAGAGGCCATCTGAACACTAAAACTGAATAGCTTCTAAATAATTCAATAATTGGACTAGCAGGTAATTCTCTGTAAGTGCCAAAGGCTTCTGGCTGCTTTATTTTGATTCTCGCATGCAAAAGAAGAGTATTTGTGGGAACCCCCCTCTCCTTCCCAAAAATCTACCTGCAGTTAATCACAGGGGATGGCTCCCTTGTTGCTAAGGAGATTGTTTTCAGCTCTTGGGAGTCTCCAGACTCGTAGCAGTTACCACTGCACATGTGCACCACTTGCTATCTAGGCCACGCTCTCAGGAATTAGTGATAATACAAATACCCACCAAGACAAGGTAAAAACAAAGAATATAGTACAGAAAAAAGAAGAAATCAGCGATCCTACTTTACCTTTCCTGACTGCTACATTTCAGTAGACAACACAGTCATTGGGTGAATCTCTGGAGGTTACTAGAGGGAGTCAACTCAATTGCAATCAGCCTAAGTGACTTGAGACATCACGGTTCCTTTGGTCAAATCAGGTATTTCCCCTTGGTTTGCCGTTGTTTTTAGTTTTTCCAACCAAAGGTTGATCTCAAGTATCTTTTTTCTACCTCTCCAAGTTTACGAGGGAGAAAGCAAAAAAGACTTAAAGAAAGTACTTTTCAAGATTTCCTGAGGTGTTTTCCCACATTTTTTCCTCAGGCAGACATTGTTCCCCCTCTCAGTGTTACTGAGATAAGCCAAAGGGGAAGGTGTCACAGCACATGCCCCCCTCAAGATGGCCATGACACAGAGTATCACCACACAATTTCAG
>NW_005058691.1:0-1793 GCF_000277835.1 Geospiza fortis
GATGTTTCCTCCTAAATTTGTCCAAAACTGGGACACTATTTTAAACAAGAACTGCTGAACTGTCTCCAGAGCTGACTGATTTTTGCCACAAAGACCAGCACACACTCTGTAGCCTACTCCCAGATGGAGAAACATGTGAACACACAGTGGGATGGAACAGCACTGGTAGTCAATCCTAGCCTTCAATTAAAGGAACCTGACTGATCTTTTTTCTGCTTCAACTTACTCCATTTCTTAAATTACTTTCTTAAGAGACCTGTTAACACTGAACTGTGACATTATTTAAAAAACCACGCTTGAGAAAAATGCTTACACTCAATTTGATGCTTATTATGAAGCCCAAAGATGTATTTATGTATTGCTGTAAGCAACACAATACACCACTCATCAATTTTCTCACATTTTTTCATTTTAAAACCAGCACAAAAGGCAAAATGAAAGTCAAGGTGCCTTTTTTTTTTGCCCCCAGTCGAACCACATAGGCCAGACTTAATGCTTAGTGAGTCCATGGGCACAATAGATCTCATTTTCAGAACTATTATGTGAACACCCTCTCCCGATTTTTTTTTTAGACATCTAAACTGACATGTTCAGCTTTCCTGGTAGATAAGAAATAGCCTTATGTTGTCACCTGGGATGTTGAAGACTCAGGCTACCAGAGAAGGCAGACTGACTTCAGTCTCTTGCTGCCTCAATGCAGGACTGACCCATGCAATCATTTGCATAACATTTTGTGTCCAGGTAATGAGAATTCTCTTTTAACACTTCATCCTACTGTTCTTAAGGTCCAGATTTCATTTCACTTGTTCGGAAAGAAAGCTTCTCTGTGTTATCAACATTCTTGGGAAGATACTATTTTACTCACTTTACTGAGTTTCTGGGATAGGAGACAAGAACTTTTTAAACCAGACCATGACTAATGCTGCAATCATACAAAAACCCAACCAAAGAAAAACCAGAAAAACAGTGAGACTGTTCTGTGAGCACATTTGCTATGTGCTATACAAGCTCCTAGTTCAATATGACTATTATTCATGGATTTGGAGGTTTTAGGAGACCATGGGAAGAGAGAGGGGAAGGAGAAGACACAGCACAAGGGATGAGGGATGGAGGCAAGGGAGAGAACCATCCCTAAGCCTTACGTATCTGCTCTTTCAAAATAATTGCTTCAAGACAAGTTACTATCTTCACTGACAAGCTACAAATGAAATTAAAAATTACTTAGGTAAGCCAGTTTTCTGCACACAGCAAGAGGATGAACAAGAGTGAGCAACACATGAGGTATATTAAGAAGTTAAGCCATTAGATAATCTGTAAGTTTTATTTCATCAAGAAAGCCAAGACGTTTTCTTTCATTCTCCTCAGATATTGAATTGGAAAAAATACCTGGACATTAAAAAGCTGGGAAATGTTAGTTGGTGCACACATCTGAGAAATATAAAGAAATGAACTTTATATAAGCTTATTTTAAATTACAAGTTGTCAGAACCGTTTTTAAACAGACTCTTTCAGAACAACAATATTGACATATCTGCACAGCTGAATGACAGCAAAAAATAAGCCTATTGTATTCATCAGCAGCACAGGTCTGAATGTAATACTCAGAAGGTTTCACAAGACCTGCTGCTTTTCAAACTTAATACTGAATAAGTGCAATGGTTTGTTAACCAAGTATATTTAGAAAGGTTAAAAATATTGTGGGGAACACCTGTGATGACTCCAAACAAAACTTGCACAGATTCTCTTTGGCTATGAGAGGCTTAAATGCCAAAGAGCTGTAACAGAAGAAAAAA
>NW_005058692.1:0-1793 GCF_000277835.1 Geospiza fortis
ATATTGCTGGCATTTTGGAAATACACTGTTACTTAAATTGCCCGTGTATATGGCTTAAGGTACTGTTTTCATACAATTCAGGAGTTACCTTAGTGTTACTAAGTATGTAGGTCCTCACTTGTGACATCTGTACCTGCTAAGCATTTTCCTTTATATTGTCTTTAATGTTGCTGTTTTTTGCTTGACTTAACACATGCCACACTTTGTAATGCAATACTGAGTTACCTTTAGTATGGAATACTCTTTCTCCTTTGTATATGTATCGCATTATAGCACTCATTCTTAAAGTAAACCTCAACCAAACTGCAAATGGTTTTCCTTTACACACTAAAAGGTCCTAAACATCAAGATTTGGGAAAATTACTGTTTTTTCACTGCTATAAACTAGTGCTTGCATATAGCAACTAGTTAAGCTCTCTGCTCTAGTGTCCTTTATGCAGTTGAAAATGCAGATTACATTGGTATCTAGTAAGGTGTCTAAATATGAGATTACTTTTTTCTAATATTTCCTACCCTTGTATGTGACCTTTTTTAGGGGATTAGGGAAGTATAGGTGAATTGGTAGTTCTCAACTGTAAAGCTGTACAGGGAACATGTTTTAAGTACAAATTAAACTGCATTCAAAAGGTTGGTTAATTTTCTTCAAAGTAAAAGGCTGTGTTCTTCAGGCTTTTAGCTAGCTCCTGTGTATTTTTTTAGCTATGTAAACCCTCCTCCTTATAATATTTGAGTATGTTTCAGAAGAACATTAAGTACACTGAATCTTCAGAAGTTGTTAATACTTTCTGTGCCAGCTTCATGCTGTTTTAAGTGCATGCTTGTTGCACTGTGGTTTTGGTAGCAAGTAGAGATATGCATGTATTTGAAAGTTATTTTAGATTTTATTTAACATTAGTGATTGTCACTCCACAGTTGTGACCTGCCCTTCCTGTAAACCTCTGACTTGGATGGTTCTGCTGCATGGTAGCAGTGGATTTGTCAGCTGTCCTTACTGCAGAAAATAATTTAATCTATTTTTAAATGTCTGTGAATGAAGTCCTAACAAATCAATACTGAAATATATTTTTGGACAGATTGTAAGGAGTTAATGAAGAATGCCTTTTGTAGCTGATGACATGCTGCTATGTTAAGCTCTTAAAAGTTTTCTTTGGGCTGCTTGGCTTAACTCTAAAGGCAGTACTTCTCATTTTGCCAAATGTGGTAGAAACTGATCCTAGCTATAAAATAAACACGTAATTTTATTGAAAAAGGAATGGTCACAAATTGTTTCTTTAAAATGTGTAGATGTGGCCAACCAGTATTTTTGTGTGAAGGTTCTGCCCTTCTCCTAAAGTGATAAGTTTTTCTTGATCCTCGTCTGGTGGAGCAGTTTATCATTTTTTCTGTGTACACAGGTACTCAAGTTTTTAACTACATTCGCGTTGTTTAACTGGAAAGTACAGTGAAGTCCTGACACTCTGCTATATGCTATGCTAAAACAAGTAGGCTTGGAATATATGCGCATCTGCCAACTACAGTGCACTTACTTTTATAATGTACTTACTGAGCTTTTACATTATTCCTGAAGTTTCATATTCCTAAACTACCAAATTTTCCAGTGAGATACAATTTTGGTACTTAAAGATAACAAAGCTTTACTGTTCCATTTAAGTTATACACTGTTCTGACCAATGTGCTCATTAGATAAAGCACGTTGATATCTTGGGAAACTTTGTGGTGATCCTGATGTACTTTACTGTATTAATTTCCTAAGAAAATCACAAATTACTGTGGATTACCTGGAATGAAAATTC
>NW_005058693.1:0-1792 GCF_000277835.1 Geospiza fortis
TTTTTATTTTGTTGTGGCCAAGCCATGACTTTTTACTGTTTATGAGAAACAGACTTGTGTAAAATAACTATTGTCAATGAACTGTGTTATCTGGCAGCACTGAATATACTCAGTGGATTAAAACTGAAAGTCTGTCATGACCTGTGTGACTGACAATATCTCACTTCCTTCTCTTGGCTCCTTTTGATATGCAAGAAATCCCAATACTCAGGATCATTCTGCCAGCTGGGAATCTGTCCTGCATCTGCAATGCTTGAGAGCTGTGCTTGGCAGACACTGCTCTGCACTCCACCTTCCTTGGGAGCAAAATAAAATTAAACACAATGAAAGGTCTATTTAACCACAAAATTTGCAAAATGAGGCTCACTGATGCAAATCATGACCCAGAGCCCTTCAGTGTGTGAGGATGCTCTCAGCTGATTTCAATGAATTTTGGATAAGGCCATCCTAAGCTGTGTGGTTTTAACTGCACTCACAGTTATCATATATATTCATGTTTGTGTAAGCTTTTTCCCTTTGCACACAGTCTATTTTCCCATCCTGCTCTGACCCTGTAGCCTCTGTTTTAGTATCAGCTTCTGAGGTCCCTGTTCATTTTACAGCTTAGGAATGATGCCACCTGTGTACAGATAAGGGTCTCACCTGAGTTGTAAACCACAAACAAAATCCAGCCAGCGTGAAAAACAAAACTTGCTTTCAGACACAAACACCTTCAACAATGACAAAGGAAATACTGAAAAATTACTGGTGAGGCAAATTGCTTCTTGGATGAGGTGCTCTTGCTTGAGAATTTGTCCTGTCACGAAAATCCTTTTCCAAATTCATCTCATGCCTCATGTCTGAAGCACAGATGAGCATGCAAGAGGTTTTGCTATTTGACAGAGACAAAATTCTTTATGCTTGCCTTCAGTTCTCATAATATCTTTAATTTTCTGCCTTTCACATTAATTCAACTTGCAAAATTTGATATGCAGATGCAATGCAAACCACTGCAGCAGAGACCAAGCTGAGCAAGATTACCAGTCAGAACCAAGATATATTCTTCACTCTCAATAGCAAAACTGTACAGAAAAACCTGTATACCCACCCTGACTCTGCCAGGTGAGCTGCAACAGATCTGATTTTTCCACCTGAAGAGGTCACTGCCCTTTCACCAGGAGCACCTGCCCCAGCTGAGTTACATGGGGCAGCCTGTTCTCCCAGGAACAGGGCTCATAGTGAGGCGAAGAGGAGTTGTATTGGGATGCCCGACTCTCATTCTCCCTCTCCTCTGCCCACGTGCAGGACTGTTTCCCTCAGAAAAGACACATGGGATATTTGTTGTCATTTGAAGAGAGGGGCACCTCACTTGCCCCTGTTTTCCTCTGTGTTGGCCAACTCTTCTGAAAAGTTAAGACAAGCAATTACTGTAAACTGTCACAGGCTGCTCTCCTCACCTGCATTGTATTCAAACAGGGAAACAACTCTCATCATCCTTCCAGCATGGGAAAAATAACATGAAAATTTGCAAGTGATTAAAAACCAGAAGAGAGAATGTTGACAACTATAGCCAGCTCAAGAAAGTTCAGTTCTGTTTAGGCAAGGCTATGTATTTTTATGTTCATTAAGTTTTAACACCTCCCAGTCTCACTTCAGCAGACTTCATTTTCTTGGAATAAATTGTTAACATTGGTATAACTTTGACATGATGCTTTTGGAGACTCTTTGAAAGATGGTTTTGCTTCAAAGCTCAAACAAAAGTGCTTGAGAGAAGTTTTGGCTCAGAACATGGGTTTGGTTTTTTGTTTGTTTG
>NW_005058694.1:0-1791 GCF_000277835.1 Geospiza fortis
AATTCTGGAAAAATTCTGGAAAAATCCGAGAAAATACTGGAAAAGCCCAGCAAAATAGCAGAAAGTCATGGAAAATCACCAAAAAAGAGCAGAAAAATGCAGGAAAATCCCAGAAAAATGGGAATTTTGGGGGAATTTTGGGAATTTGGGAATTGTGGAAAACCCTGGGAAATCTGGAAAAAATCCCAGAAATTCCAAAAAATCCTGGAAAATCTTGGAAAAACCCAAAAATCCTGGAAAAATCATAGGAAAGCATTAAAAAAAATCGGAGAAAAATCGCGGAAAAATCGCAGAAGGAAAATCCTGAAAGGTGTTGGAAAATCTTGGGAGAATCCCAGAAAAATCCTGGAAAAATCCCAGAAAATCCCGGAAAAGTTGAGGAAAATCGCAGAAAATTTGGGAAAAATCTGACAAAAATCCAAGAAAAAATCTCAGACAATCCTGGAAAATCCCAGAAAATTCTGGAAAATTGAGGAAAATCTCAGAAAATTTGGGAAAAATCCCAGAAAATTCTGGAAAACTTGGGATAAATAATGAAAAATCTGGAAAAGCTGTGAGGAATCATGGAAAAGCATGGAAATTTCCAGAAAAAAATCCTAAAATATGCCAGGAAAAGCCCAGAAAATCCCAGAAAAGTAGAGGGAAATCTCAGAAAATTCTGGAAAAATTCTGGAAAAATTCTGGAAAAATCCGAGAAAATACTGGAAAAGCCCAGCAAAATAGCAGAAAGTCATGGAAAATCACCAAAAAAGAGCAGAAAAATGCAGGAAAATCCCAGAAAAATGGGAATTTTGGGGGAATTTTGGGAATTTGGGAATTGTGGAAAACCCTGGGAAATCTGGAAAAAATCCCAGAAATTCCAAAAAATCCTGGAAAATCTTGGAAAAACCCAAAAATCCTGGAAAAATCATAGGAAAGCATTAAAAAAAATCGGAGAAAAATCGCGGAAAAATCGCAGAAGGAAAATCCTGAAAGGTGTTGGAAAATCTTGGGAGAATCCCAGAAAAATCCTGGAAAAATCCCAGAAAACCCCAGAGAAGTTGAGGAAAATCGCAGAAAATTTGGGAAAAATTCTGGAAAAATTCTGGAAAAATCCAAGAAAAATCCAAGAAAAATCTCAGAAAATCCTGGAAAATCCCAGAAAATCCCAGGAAAGTTCCAGAAAAATCCTGGGAAATTCCTGGAAAATACCTGAAAAATCTTTTAGAACTTCTGGAAAATCATGGGAAAATCCTAGAAAAATCTTAGAAAATTCCAGAAAAATAATGAAAAATCCAGGAAAAGTTGTGGAAAAGTTCTGGGAAATTCTCTGAAAATCCTGGGAAAATCCCATGAAAAAATCCAAAAAATCCCAGAAAAATGATAAAAAATTCCAAAAAAATCCAGGAAAAATCCTGGAAAATTCCAAAAAAACCCAGAAAAATCCCAGAAAATCCAGGAAAAAACCTTCCCAAAAATTCCCCCAAAATTCCACAGCCTTTCCCAAATCTTTTTTCAGGATCCCCTTCCCAAATTCCCCAAATTTCCTGGGAATTTTGGGCTCGTTCGGTACCGACGGCCACGGTGCTGGAACGGAAACCCCAGAAATCCCAGAACATTCCAGAACAATCCTGGAAAATCTTGGGAAAATCCCCAACAAATCCCAGAAAATCCCCCCAAAAATATCCTGGACAAAATTCCAAACAAAATCACAGCAAATCCTGAAAAATCCCGGAAAATCTCGGAAAAATCCTGGGAAAATCCCAGAGAAAATCCTGGCAAATGCTGGGAAAAAATCGCAAAAAATCCCAG
>NW_005058695.1:0-1791 GCF_000277835.1 Geospiza fortis
ATGTGAAGGAAATAAAGGTTCAGAAGCAAAACCTCACATTAGCAAGATACAAACTTTCCACCTGAAGCAGCATCATCACAGCCTGAAAGCTGTGTAAGAGCAGCACACACCACAGAATATTTTGTGGGGAGTACAGTTAAGTGTGGTTTTCCTCAGGAGTTTCCAACTAGAAGAGGAAAGAGCACCAGGAAGTTTTCCCCACTTCTTATAGATTGAAATTTAGATTCTTCTTACTTGCTAAATTCCTTCACAGGCATGAGGTAAGGAGATATTTAATGGAAAAGAAGTTTGCTTAACAGTCTTCATTTTTCCTATCTGTCAAAAGATACCCTTCTGTGTGCAGATGAAAGGAAAATCAAAAAATGCCAAGGATCCTCAAAATACCACATGTAACTGGAACACATCAAGTGTTAGCTTAAACCTTAATAAACTTGAGAATGAGGCACATGGTAAGTTAGTGGTGCTCAGCAAATACACAGTAAGAGGATCACTTGTCAGAACACAGTTTTTAAGTGATAGAAAACAAGGATGAATTATGCTTAAAGAAATGACCCCAATGACTTTTGCCTTATTCATATCCTTCTGACTCAAGGTTTATCTGAATAACTTACTCCATAAGTTAAACACAGACTGCAAGGTATTTGTTCTATTTCCTAATCTGCCAAAGCAGACTATCAGATTCCACAACAAGATTAAACTTAGGTTTCTTTCAGCAGGCATTCCACAATAGGCACAATCTCACTCCAATGCAAAGAATTCAGAGAGTTTGTTTTGTTTACTTTCTAAATGCGGATAAAACAATACTTAAAAATTCTGTCTTCCATAATGTCACTTCATTCTTTAAAAACACTAATTCAAACTACTTCTCTGTGCTTATTTATTCTGAAGTTAAATAAAGAGCCAAATAATTCAAAGCTTTGTTCTATTTTTTTATGCAAGTTTTATGGCCTTTTTCAGCAAGGTATCAATACACCACCAAATTATTACCTGTACAACAGGAAATATATGAATGAAATCCAATCCCTGGATCTGATGTGGTTCCAAACGATGTGGACACTTCATTTTTGGTAATACTGACACGATTTTTTCAGTTAAGGCACTATTATAAAAACAACAAAAAGACAGATGTATATATGCTACAATTTTCTTTTGTAAATTACAGATTATTTTTGCAAATACAGTAGTTCAAAGATTCCCTCTAGTAACTTCCACTATATATAATGAAAAGCAATCAAACTCATTTCCAAAACAGCTTTTACAGGCACTATTTATATCATCAGTCTGTGAAGAGGTGATTAAGCCCCACTTACAGGCTCCTACCTTGGAAATTCATTTAACTACTACAGAAAATTTCAAAATCTGCATGTCTGGACAGATAAAATATCCAGATAAAATACACCTACAAACACCTTTGCATGTTATAGGGTACACCCAACATGAAGAGACAGTAGCTTTAAGAACAGTTACATTAAGTAAGAGATGTACACTCCAAGGAAATCCAGAAACAAATGTAACGACTTAAAATTTTATTTAGGAGGACTCTCAAAATAAATATTGATGTTACACCTGAAACTTTTTGAATTTAAATACATACTGCACTTAAAAGCTAAATACACAGTGCACTTCACATACTTTTCAAGTGACTAAAACTGAATTTGCTGGCAGCAATTTCATTCTAGAGCTCAGTAAGAGCTGGTTAAGTGAAAGGATTACTCTGCCACAAGGGATCCATCTGCAAGAAATTCATCCTGTTTCTACTGAATACCTAATTTTAGGGCAAGAATTTTTTTT
>NW_005058696.1:0-1790 GCF_000277835.1 Geospiza fortis
TTTTTTTTTTCTGCATCTGGAGCATCACTGGAATGAGTGCTTCTGTAGAATTCTCCCCCATAAACTTTTAGTCATCAACCAGCACTACTTCAAAATGAAGTAGAATCCATACAAACATGACTGTAAAAGAACCTAACACAGAATTTCATTGATGAACAGAAAACATACTGGAAAATACTTCTAAAACCAAACTATTAAAAAACTTCCACTACAGAGAAACAAAAAAAGGTGTCAGATGTAAAGGCTAGGAAAGTTTTCCACTTTGTTTCATTTTTAAGAGAACTGTATCACCTAAACTGTTACCAAGTGCTTCATCTTTCTAATTTAGCACACTCACTGCTCTTAGAAAACATTACTATCTTTCCTGTCTGTAATGCAATAGATACTTGTTTTCAGAAGGTCACTTTGCAAATAGCTATAACTGCAAGAAAAAGATGACCTTGAAACTGTGACACACCCATGCTCTGATCAATACAGCGGTAAAGCTACATATATCTAATTCATCCATGCAGGTAGTTTTAACTCACCAGGAATAGAGTTAAGGCAGAAATAGAAGTTGGCACGATTCCCAGTCAGAAACTTGACAATTGCTGCATTGACAGTGAGCTTCCTTTTCTCCTTCCCACTGCTCCTAAAACACTGTACAGTTTGTAATAAGCAAGTTACATTATTATCACTTAATGCTTTGCAACTTTTTGTAGATTTAGTGTTTTCTGCTACTGAATTTGACTAAGTAAAGACTAGGCCAGACACTAAGAATTTATGCACTCTCCTCTCCTGACAAGACATTAGGACCAGTCTGTTCTAGGTATAGCTGATATATGGTTTCTTAAGCTCAACAACAGAGATGTCTGGATGTCCCTTTCCATGTTCTCTAACCTAAAAATAAGTTTTTCCAGTATCATCTTTTTGATAGAGTTGATCTCTTAGCCGTTGCTTTAACGGGTGACATAAACAATTGACCTTTTCTAAAAATACACAAGAACTTGCTACAGTGTTGTCTCAGTTTTCTTTTTCTGGTCTAGAAAGAACTATTTTTAAATGCTTTCTTCATAGAACAATGCTGATGAGATGTTTGAAATCATGCAAGACTTTCCAATGTGCCTTTATGCAAAGATGTCTCATTTTTTTATCACCTACCTCACACCCTTGGTGGAATCTTATCAGCACCAAGCAGAACATAACAGTCACCATTCTAGGTACAAATGTTGTGAATTAACAGATGCACAACAAAACATGTCATTACTGACATTTAGTTTCTGATGCATGTAACTCAGTGTATCTCTGCTCTATGGCTGCTTAGCTAGGTGTTCCATATTTTAGTTCCACTCTTTCTGAAGTACGTAATTTTACAGAATAACCTATTGATGATTATAAAAACAGGAAACGAAAACAACCCACATTGTTTTCTTAACAACCTTAATCCTAAACTTGTCCTTCAAAGCACTCAAAACTTCTTGCAGCTTGGTGTCCTCCACAAAATTACAAACAGGTAATATACATTGTATCACCCAAGTTGTGATTGAAGCTGTTGTGTAAATACAAGAGACTTCATCTGAAACACCCCCAACACTGAATAACAGGGTAGTTTTAAACCAGTTTTGATAACTGTCTACAGTTAAAAGATTACCTCAGTTGTTCCTACCATGAAGTCTCAGTAACTGGTTGTAATTAGTTGCCAGAAGTTCATGCCTTTAAATAATATGTCCTTTTTATATATATTTATCTTTGTGGGATATGAAAATAAAATGTACAGCAATAGCAAAAAAACCAAAAAAACCAAACCAACC
>NW_005058697.1:0-1790 GCF_000277835.1 Geospiza fortis
TTTGGGACAAAACTCCAAAATTTTGACCCTTAAGCTCCAAAAATCGCTGTGAAAATTGGTGGGAAAACGACAAAAAATCTGGGGAATAAACCCCAAAATTTGGGATTTTACTCCAAAATCTCAGGATGTACATCCCAGAAACCATCTCAAAAATATCCAAAATTATCAAAAACCATCTAAAAATCTGGGGAATTTGTGGTTTTTACCTGGATTTGCACCCTGGCTTTGCTGCCCTTCGCAAGGTGTACGGCGGAGCCGCAGTGAGGCCTTGCCGAGCTGCCCAAAATTGGGATTTTTCACCCCAAAATTTTGGGGAAATTTCAGGAATTTTGGGCTGGGACCCACCAGAAACCATCCTAGATCTAGCCAAAATTATAAATTTGGGGGAAAACCTCCAAAAATTGGGAAAAAACCTCCAAAAATTTGGTTCCTGAACTTTGAGAGCCACTGTGAAAACTGGTGGGAAAATAACCAAAAAATTTAGGAAAAAATGAAAAAAATTTGGGATTTAACCCCAGAATTTTGGGATGAAACTCCTCTAAATGTTCCCAAATTTAACTGGAAGGGTCTCCTGCAGTGATTCCCCCTAAAAAATTGGGGAAAAATATCCAAAGTTTGGGACGAAACTCCAAAATTTTGGCTCTTGAGCTCCAAAAATTGCTGCGAAAATTGGCGGAAAAACGCAAAAAAATTCAGGGAAAAAGCCCCAAAAGTTGGAATTTTACCCCAGAATTTTGGGATAAAAATCCTCCAAACATTCCCTAAGTTGTCCAAACTCCCAAAAACCATCCAAAATCTGGGGAATTTGTGGTTTTTACCTGGATTTGCACCCTGGCTTTGCTGCCCTTCGCAAGGTGTACGGCGGAGCCGCAGTGAGGCCTTGCCGAGCTGCCCAAAATTGGGATTTTTCACCCCAAAATTTTGGGGAAATTTCAGGAATTTTGGGCTGGGACCCACCAGACACCATCCTAGATCTAGCCAAAATCTTAAATTTGGGGGAAAACCTCCAAAAATTGGGAAAAAAACTCCAAAAATTTGGTTCCTGAACTTTGAGAGCCACTGTGAAAACTGGTGGGAAAATAACCAAAAAATTTAGGAAAAAATGAAAAAAATTTGGGATTTAACCCCAGAATTTTGGGATGAAACTCCTCTAAATGTTCCCAAATTTAACTGGAAGGGTCTCCTGCAGTGATTCCCCCTAAAAAATTGGGGAAAAATATCCAAAGTTTGGGACGAAACTCCAAAATTTTGGCTCTTGAGCTCCAAAAATTGCTGCGAAAATTGGCGGAAAAACGCAAAAAAATTCAGGGAAAAAGCCCCAAAAGTTGGAATTTTACCCCAGAATTTTGGGATAAAAATCCTCCAAACATTCCCTAAGTTGTCCAAACTCCCAAAAACCATCCAAAATCTGGGGAATTTGTGGTTTTTACCTGGATTTGCACCCTGGCTTTGCTGCCCTTCGCAAGGTGTACGGCGGAGCCGCAGTGAGGCCTTGCCGAGCTGCCCAAAATTGGGATTTTTCACCCCAAAATTTTGGGGGAATTTCAGGAATTTTGGGCTGGGACCCACCGGATGTGGCGCTGGCGGATCAGGACGCGGGCGTGGTGGATGGATTTGGCCAAGCCCAGTTTGAACACTTGAGTTTGGAGGCGCCGCTCGAGGAAATCTTCGATTTTTAAACCCAAAATGTAATCGAGCTTCATCTTCCCTTCATCCAGGACTCCAATGCGCACCAGGCGGCGCAGGAGCGCGTTTCCTGCAAGGTTTGGGGGGAAAAATGAGGATTTTGG